>NC_064621.1:10648560-10951590 GCF_023898315.1 Schistocerca nitens | reverse complement strand
TTGACGATGAAACACAGAAGTTGCATCGGAATTAAATATAAGAGACACAATGCCGACATAAGTACAGGAAGACTGGGTCCTAGTACTGTCTATGCTTTGAGCGTTTCCTGTGTCACCAGTCTTACATTCCGATGCACCTCTGCAGGTTTACTGTATCCCCTGGACCTTCCCATTGACGATGAAACACAGAAATTGCATCGGAATTAAATATTAGAGACACAGTGCCGACTTAAGAACAGGAAGACTGAGTCATCCTACTGTCTATGTTTTGAGCGTTTCCTGTGTCACCACTTTTACATTCAGATGCAACTCTGCAGGTTTACTGTTTACCCTTGGACCTTCCCATTGACGATGAAACACAGAAATTGCATCGGAATTAAATATAAGAGACACAATGCCGACTTAAGTACAGGAAGACTGAGTCTTCCAACTGTCTATGTTTTGAGCGTTTCCTGTGTCACCAGTTTTACTTTCCGATGCACCTCTGAAAGTTTACTGTATCCCTTGGACCTTCATAGTGACGATCAAACACAGAAATTGCATCGGAATTAATTATAAGAGACACAATGCCGTGTTAAGAACAGGAAGACTGAGTCTTCCTACTGTCTATGTTTTTTAGCGTTTCCTGTGTCACCAGTTTTACATTCCGATGCATTTCTGCAGGTTTACTCTATCCCTTGTGCCTTGCCATTGACGAAGAAACACAGAAATTGCATCGGAATTAAATATAAGAGACATAATGCCGACTTAAGTACAGGAAGACTGAGTCTTCCTACTGTCTATGTTTTGAGCGTTTCCTGTGTCACCAGTTTTACATTCCCATACACCTCTGCAGGTTTACTGCACACATTGGACCTTCCCAATGACGATGAAACAGAGAAATTGCATTGGAATTGAATATAAGAGAGACAACGCCGACTTAAGTACAGGAAGACTGAGTGCTCCTACTGTCTATGTTTTGAGCGTTTCCTGTGTGATCAGTTTTGCATTCCGATGCAACTCTGCAGGTTTAGTGCATCCCTTGGACCTCCTATTGACGATGAAGCGCAGAAATTGCATCGGAATTAAATATAACAGACACAATGCCGACTTAAGTACAGGAAGACTGAGTTTTCTTACGGTCTATGATTCGGGCGTTTCCTGTGTCACCAGTTTTACATTCCGATGCACCTCTGCAGGTTTACTGTATCCCTTCGACCTTCCCATTGACGATGATACACCGAAATTGCATCGGAATTAAATATAAGAGACACAATGCCGACTTAAGTACAGGAAGGCTAAGTCTTAGAACTGTGTATGTTTTGAGCGTTTACTGTGTCACCAGTTTTACATTCCAATGCACGTCAGCAGGTTTACTGTATCCATTGACCTTCCCATTGACGATGAGACACAGAAATTGCATCGGAATTAAATATAAGAGACACAACGCCGACTTCAGTACAAGAAAACTGAGTCTTCCTACGGTCTATGTTTTGAGCGTTTCCTGTGTCACCAGTTTTAAATTCCGATGCACCTCTCCAGATTTACTGTATCCATTGCACCTTCCCATTGACGATGAAATACAGAAATTGCATCGGAATTAAATATTAGAGACACAATGCCGACTTAAGAACAGGAAGACTGAGTCATCCTACTGTCTATGTTTTGAGCGTTTCCTGTGTCACCAGTTTAACATTCCGATGCACCTCTGCAAGTTTACTGTATCCCTTGCACCTTCACAGTGACTATCAAACACAAAAATTGCATCGGAATTAAATATAAGGGACACAATGCCGTGTTAAGAACAGGAAGACTGAGTCTTCCTACTGTCTATGTTTTTTAGTGTTTCCTGTATCACCAGTTTTACATTCCGATGCACCTCTGCAGGTTTACTGTATCTCTTGGGCCTTCCCATTGATGATGAAACACAGAAATTGCATCGGAATTAAATATAAGAGACACAATGCCGACATAAGTACAGGAAGACTGAGTGTTCCTACTGTCTCTGTTTTGAGCGTTTCCTGTGTGATCAGTTTTGCATTCCGATGCACCTCTGCAGGTTTACTGTATCCCTTGGACCTTCCCATTGACGATGAAACAAAGAAATTGCATCGGAATTAAATATAACAGCCACAATGCCGACATAAGTACAGGAAGATTTAGTCTTCCTACTGTCTATGTTTTGAGCGTTTCCAGCGTCACCAGTTTTACATTCCAAAGCACCTCTGCAGGTTTGCTGTGTCCATTGGACCTTCCCATTGACGATGAAACACAGAAATTGCATCGGAATTAAATATAAGAGACACAATGCCGACTTAAGTACAGGAAGACTGAGTGTTCCTACTGTCTATGTTTTGAGCGTTTCCTGTGTGATCAGTTTTGCATTCCGATGCACCTCTGCAGGTTTACTGTGCCCATTGGACCTTCCCATTGACGATGAAACACAGAAATTGCATCGGAATTAAATATAAGAGACACAATGCCGACTTAAGTACAGGAAGACAGAGTCTACTTACGGTCTATGTTTTGAGGGTTTCCTGTGTCACCAGTTTTACATTCCGATGCACCTCTGCAGGTTTACTGTATCCCTTCGACCTACCCATTGACGATGAAACACCGAAATTGCATCGGAATTAAATATAAGAGACAAAATGCCGACTTAAGTACAGGAAGGCTGAGTCTTAGTACTGTCTATGTTTTGAGCGTTTCCTGTGTCACCGGTTTTACATTCCAATGCACCTCAGCAGGTTTACTGTATCCATTGACCTTCCCATTGACGATGAAACACAGAAATTGCATCGGAATTAAATCTAGGAGACACAACGCCGACTTAAGTACAAGAAAACTGAGTCTTCTTACGGTCTACGTTTTGAGCGTTTCCTGTGTCACCAGTCTTACATTCCGATGCAACTCTGCAGGTTTACTGTATCCCTTGGACCTTCCCATTGACGATGAACACAGTAATTGCATCGGAAATAAATATAAGAGACACAATGTCGACTTCAGTACAGGAAGGCTGAGTCTTAGTACTGTCTATGATTTGAGCGTTTCCTGTGTCACCAGTTTTACATTCCGAAGCACCTCTCCAGGTTTACTGTATCCATTGGACCTTCCCATTGACGATGAAACACAGAAATTGCATCGGAATTAAATATAAGAGACACAATGCGGAATTAAGAACAGGAAGAGTGAGTCTTCCAACTGTCTATGTTTTGAGCGTTTCCTGTGTCACCAGTTTTACATTCCGATGCACATCTGCTGGTTTATTGTATCCCTTGGACCTTCCTATTAACGATGAGACACAGAAATTGCATCGGAATTAAATATAAGAGACACAACGCCGACTTAAGTACAAGAAAACTGAGTTTTCTTACGGTCTATGTTTTGAGCGTTTCCTGTGTCACCAGTTTTACATTCCGATGCTCCTCTGCAGGTTTACTGTATCCCTTCGACCTTTCAATTGACGATGAAACACAGAAATTGCATCGGAATTAAATATTAGAGACAAAATGCCGACTTAAGAACACGTGGACTGAGTCTTCCTACTGTCTATGATTTGTCCGTTTCCTGTGTCACCAGTTTTACATTTCGATGCACCTCTGCAGGTTTACTGTATCCCTTGGACCTTCCCATTGACGATGAAACACAGAAATTGCATCGGAATTAAATATAAGAGACACAATGCCGACTTAAGTACAGGAAGACTGAGTCTACTTACGGTCTATGTTTTGAGGGTTTCCTGTGTCACCAGTTTTACATTCCGATGCATCTCTGCAGGTTTACTGTATCCCTTCGACCCACCCATTGAAGATGAAACACCGAAATTCTATCGGAATTAAATATAAGAGACAAAATGCCGACTTAAGTACAGGAAGGCTGGGTCTTAGTACTGTCTATGTTTTGAGCGTTTCCTGTGTCACCGGTTTTACATTCCAATGCACCTCAGCAGGTTTACTGTATCCATTGACCTTCCCATTGACGATGAAACACAGAAATTGCATCGGAATTAAATCTAAGAGACACAACGCCGACTTAAGTACAAGAAAACTGAGTCTTCTTACGGTCTACGTTTTGAGCGTTTCCTGTGTCACCAGTCTTACATTCCGATGCAACTCTGCAGGTTTACTGTATCCCTTTGACCTTCCCATTGACGATGAACACAGTAATTGCATCGGAAATAAATATAAGAGACACAATGTCCACTTAAGTACAGGAAGACTGAGTCTTAGTACTGTCTATGATTTGAGCGTTTCCTGTGTCACCAGTTTTACATTCCGAAGCACCTCTCCTGGTTTACTGTATCCATTGGACCTTCCCATTGACGATGAAACACAGAAATTGCATCGGAATTAAATATAAGAGACACAATGCGGAATTAAGAACAGGAAGAGTGAGTCTTCCAACTGTCTATGTTTTGAGCGTTTCCTGTGTGACCAGTTTTACATTCCGATGCACATCTGCTGGTTTATTGTATCCCTTGGACCTTCCTATTAACGATGAGACACAGAAATTGCATCGGAATTAAATATAAGAGACACAATGCCGACATAAGTACAGGAAGACTGAGTCTTCGTAATGTCTATGTTTTAAACGTTTCCTGTGTCACCAGTTTTACATTCCGATGCACCTCTGCAGCTTTACTGTATCCATTGGACCTTACCATTGACGATGAAACACAGAAATTGCATCGGATTTAAATATAAGAATCACAATGCAGACTTAAGTACAAGAAAACTGAGTCTTCTTACGGTCTATGTTTTGAGCGTTTCCTGTGTCACCAGTTTTACATTCCGATGCACCTCTGCAGGTTTACTGTATCCCTTCGACCTTCCAATTGACGATGAAACACAGAAATTGCATCGGAATTAAATATTAGAGACAAAATGCCGACTTAAGAACACGTGGACTGAGTCTTCCTACTGTCTATGATTTGTCCGTTTCCTGTGTCACCAGTTTTACATTTCGATGCACCTCTGCAGGTTTACTGTATCCCTTGGACCTTCCCATTGACGATGAAACACAGAAGTTGCATCGGAATTAAATATTAGAGACACAATGCCGACATAAGTACAGGAAGACTGAGTCCTAGTACTGTCTATGCTTTGAGCGTTTCCTGTGTCACCAGTTTTACATTCCCATACACCTCTGCAGGTTTACTGTACACATTGGACCTTCCCAATGACGATGAAACAGAGAAATTGCATTGGAATTGAATATAAGAGACACAACGCCGACTTAAGTACAAGTAAACTGAGTCTTCTTACGGTCTATGATTTGAGCGTTTCCTGTGTCACCAGTTATACATTCCGATGCACCTCTGAAAGTTTACTGTATCCCTTGGACCTTCATAGTGACGATCAAACACAGAAATTGCATCGGAATTAATTATAAGAGACACAATGCCGTGTTAAGAACAGGAAGACTGAGTCATCCTACTGTCTATGTTTTTTAGCGTTTCCTGTGTCACCAGTTTTACATTCCGATGCACCTCTGAAAGTTTACTGTATCCCTTGGACCTTCATAGTGACGATCAAACACAGAAATTGCATCGGAATTAATTATAAGAGACACAATGCCGTGTTAAGAACAGGAAGACTGAGTCTTCCAACTGTCTATGTTTTGAGCGTTTCCAGCGTCACCAGTTTTACATTCCGATGCACCTCTGCATGTTTACTGTGTCCATTGGACCTTCCCATTGACGATGAAACACAGAAATTGCATCGGAATTAAATATAAGGTACACAATGCCGACATAAGTACAGGAAGATTTAGTCTTCCTACTGTCTATGTTTTGAGAGTTTTCAGCGTCACCAGTTTTACATTCCGATGCACATCTGCATGTTTACTGTGTCCATCGGACCTTCCCATTGACGATGAAACACAGAAATTGCATCGGAATTAAATATAAGAGACACAATGCCGACTTAAGTACAGGAAGACTGAGTGCTCCAACTGTCTATGTTTTGAGCGTTTCCTGTGTGATCAGTTTTGCATTCCGATGCACCTCTGCAGGTTTAGTGTATCCCTTGGACCTCCTATTGACGATGAAGCGCAGAAATTGCATCGGAATTAAATATAACAGACACAATGCCGACTTAAGTACAGGAAGACTGAGTCTTCTTACGGTCTATGATTCGGGCGTTTCCTGTGTCACCAGTTTTACATTCCGATGCACCTCTGCAGGTTTACTGTATCCCTTCGACCTTCCCATTGACGATGATACACCGAAATTGCATCGGAATTAAATATAAGAGACACAATGCCGAATTAAGTACAGGAAGGCTGAGTCTTAGAACTGTGTATGTTTTGAGCGTTTCCTGTGTCACCAGTTTTACATTCCAATGCACGTCAGCAGGTTTACTGTATCCATTGACCTTCCCATTGACGATGAGACACAGAAATTGCACCGGAATTAAATATAAGAGACACAACGCCGACTTAAGTACAAGAAAACTGGGTCTTCCTACGGTCTATGTTTTGAGCGTTTCCTGTGTCACCAGTTTTAAATTCCGATGCACCTCTCCAGGTTTACTGTATCCATTGCACCTTCCCATTGACGATGAAATACAGAAATTGGATCGGAATTAAATATTAGAGACACAATGTCGACTTAAGAACAGGAAGACTGAGTGTTCCTACTGTCTCTGTTTTGAGCGTTTCCTGTGTGATCAGTTTTGCATTCCGATGCACCTCTGCAGGTTTACTGTATCCCTTGGACCTTCCCATTGACGATGAAACACAGAAATTGCATCGGAATTAAATATAAGAGACACAATGCGGAATTAAGAACAGGAAGAGTGAGTCTTCCAACTGTCTATGTTTTGAGCGTTTCCTGTGTGACCAGTTTTACATTCCGATGCACCTCTGCAGGTTTACTGTGCCCATTGGACCTCCCCATTGACGATGAAACACAGAAATTGCATCGGAATTAAATATAAGAGACACAATGCCGACTTAAAATCAGGAAGACTGAGTCTACTTACGGTCTATGATTCGGGCGTTTCCTGTGTCACCAGTTTTACATTCCGATGCACCTCTGCAGGTTTACTGTATCCCTTCGACCTTCCCATTGACGATGATACACCGAAATTGCATCGGAATTAAATATAAGAGACACAATGCCGAATTAAGTACAGGAAGGCTGAGTCTTAGAACTGTGTATGTTTTGAGCGTTTCCTGTGTCACCAGTTTTACATTCCAATGCACGTCAGCAGGTTTACTGTATCACTTCGACCTACCCATTGACGATGAACACCGAAATAGCATCGGAATTAAATATAAGAGACAAAATGCCGACTTAAGTACAGGAAGGCTGAGTCTTAGTACTGTCTATGTTTTGAGCGTTTCCTGTGTCACCGGTTTTACATTCCAATGCACCTCAGCAGGTTTACTGTATCCATTGACCTTTCCATTGACGATGAAAGACAGAAATTGCATCGGAATTAAATCTAAGAGACACAACGCCGACTTAAGTACAAGAAAACTGAGTCTTCTTACGGTCTACGCTTTGAGCGTTTCCTGTGTCACCAGTCTTACATTCCGATGCAACTCTGCAGGTTTACTGTATCCCTTGGACCTTCCCATTGACGATGAACACAGTAATTGCATAGGAAATAAATATAAGAGACACAATGTTGACTTAAGTACAGGAAGGCTGAGTCTTAGTACTGTCTATGATTTGAGCATTTCCTGTGTCACCAGTTTTACATTCCGAAGCACCTCTCCAGGTTTACTGTATCCATTGGACCTTCCCATTGACGATGAAACACAGAAATTGCATCGGAATTAAATATAAGAGACACAATGCGGAATTAAGAACAGGAAGAGTGAGTCTTCCAACTGTCTATGTTTTGAGCGTTTCCTGTGTGACCAGTTTTACATTCCGATGCACATCTGCTGGTTTATTGTATCCCTTGGACCTTCCTATTAACGATGAGACACAGAAATTGCATCGGAATTAAATATAAGAGAGACAATGCCGACATAAGTACAGGAAGACTGAGTCTTCGTAATGTCTATGTTTTAAACGTTTCCTGTGTCACCAGTTTTACATTCCGATGCACCGCTGCAGCTTTACTGTATCCATTGGACCTTCCCATTGACGATGAAACACAGAAATTGCATCGGATTTAAATATAAGAGACACAACGCCGACTTAAGTACAAGAAAACTGAGTCTTCTTAAGGTCTATGTTTTGAGCGTTTCCTGTGTCACCAGTTTTACATTCCGATGCACCTCTGCAGGTTTACTGTATCCCTTCGACCTTCCAATTGACGATGAAACACAGAAATTGCATCGGAATTAAATATTAGAGACAAAATGCCGACTTAAGAACACGTGGACTGAGTCTTCCTACTGTCTATGATTTGTCCGTTTCCTGTGTCACCAGTTTTACATTTCGATGCACCTCTGCAGGTTTACTGTATCCCTTGGACCTTCCCATTGACGATGAAACACAGAAGTTGCATCGGAATTAAATATAAGAGACACAATGCCGACATAAGTACAGGAAGACTGGGTCCTAGTACTGTCTATGCTTTGAGCGTTTCCTGTGTCACCAGTCTTACATTCCGATGCACCTCTGCAGGTTTACTGTATCCCCTGGACCTTCCCATTGACGATGAAACACAGAAATTGCATCGGAATTAAATATTAGAGACACAGTGCCGACTTAAGAACAGGAAGACTGAGTCATCCTACTGTCTATGTTTTGAGCGTTTCCTGTGTCACCACTTTTACATTCAGATGCAACTCTGCAGGTTTACTGTTTACCCTTGGACCTTCCCATTGACGATGAAACACAGAAATTGCATCGGAATTAAATATAAGAGACACAATGCCGACTTAAGTACAGGAAGACTGAGTCTTCCAACTGTCTATGTTTTGAGCGTTTCCTGTGTCACCAGTTTTACTTTCCGATGCACCTCTGAAAGTTTACTGTATCCCTTGGACCTTCATAGTGACGATCAAACACAGAAATTGCATCGGAATTAATTATAAGAGACACAATGCCGTGTTAAGAACAGGAAGACTGAGTCTTCCTACTGTCTATGTTTTTTAGCGTTTCCTGTGTCACCAGTTTTACATTCCGATGCATTTCTGCAGGTTTACTCTATCCCTTGTGCCTTGCCATTGACGAAGAAACACAGAAATTGCATCGGAATTAAATATAAGAGACATAATGCCGACTTAAGTACAGGAAGACTGAGTCTTCCTACTGTCTATGTTTTGAGCGTTTCCTGTGTCACCAGTTTTACATTCCCATACACCTCTGCAGGTTTACTGCACACATTGGACCTTCCCAATGACGATGAAACAGAGAAATTGCATTGGAATTGAATATAAGAGAGACAACGCCGACTTAAGTACAGGAAGACTGAGTGCTCCTACTGTCTATGTTTTGAGCGTTTCCTGTGTGATCAGTTTTGCATTCCGATGCAACTCTGCAGGTTTAGTGCATCCCTTGGACCTCCTATTGACGATGAAGCGCAGAAATTGCATCGGAATTAAATATAACAGACACAATGCCGACTTAAGTACAGGAAGACTGAGTTTTCTTACGGTCTATGATTCGGGCGTTTCCTGTGTCACCAGTTTTACATTCCGATGCACCTCTGCAGGTTTACTGTATCCCTTCGACCTTCCCATTGACGATGATACACCGAAATTGCATCGGAATTAAATATAAGAGACACAATGCCGACTTAAGTACAGGAAGGCTAAGTCTTAGAACTGTGTATGTTTTGAGCGTTTACTGTGTCACCAGTTTTACATTCCAATGCACGTCAGCAGGTTTACTGTATCCATTGACCTTCCCATTGACGATGAGACACAGAAATTGCATCGGAATTAAATATAAGAGACACAACGCCGACTTCAGTACAAGAAAACTGAGTCTTCCTACGGTCTATGTTTTGAGCGTTTCCTGTGTCACCAGTTTTAAATTCCGATGCACCTCTCCAGATTTACTGTATCCATTGCACCTTCCCATTGACGATGAAATACAGAAATTGCATCGGAATTAAATATTAGAGACACAATGCCGACTTAAGAACAGGAAGACTGAGTCATCCTACTGTCTATGTTTTGAGCGTTTCCTGTGTCACCAGTTTAACATTCCGATGCACCTCTGCAAGTTTACTGTATCCCTTGCACCTTCACAGTGACTATCAAACACAAAAATTGCATCGGAATTAAATATAAGGGACACAATGCCGTGTTAAGAACAGGAAGACTGAGTCTTCCTACTGTCTATGTTTTTTAGTGTTTCCTGTATCACCAGTTTTACATTCCGATGCACCTCTGCAGGTTTACTGTATCTCTTGGGCCTTCCCATTGATGATGAAACACAGAAATTGCATCGGAATTAAATATAAGAGACACAATGCCGACATAAGTACAGGAAGACTGAGTGTTCCTACTGTCTCTGTTTTGAGCGTTTCCTGTGTGATCAGTTTTGCATTCCGATGCACCTCTGCAGGTTTACTGTATCCCTTGGACCTTCCCATTGACGATGAAACAAAGAAATTGCATCGGAATTAAATATAACAGCCACAATGCCGACATAAGTACAGGAAGATTTAGTCTTCCTACTGTCTATGTTTTGAGCGTTTCCAGCGTCACCAGTTTTACATTCCAAAGCACCTCTGCAGGTTTGCTGTGTCCATTGGACCTTCCCATTGACGATGAAACACAGAAATTGCATCGGAATTAAATATAAGAGACACAATGCCGACTTAAGTACAGGAAGACTGAGTGTTCCTACTGTCTATGTTTTGAGCGTTTCCTGTGTGATCAGTTTTGCATTCCGATGCACCTCTGCAGGTTTACTGTGCCCATTGGACCTTCCCATTGACGATGAAACACAGAAATTGCATCGGAATTAAATATAAGAGACACAATGCCGACTTAAGTACAGGAAGACAGAGTCTACTTACGGTCTATGTTTTGAGGGTTTCCTGTGTCACCAGTTTTACATTCCGATGCACCTCTGCAGGTTTACTGTATCCCTTCGACCTACCCATTGACGATGAAACACCGAAATTGCATCGGAATTAAATATAAGAGACAAAATGCCGACTTAAGTACAGGAAGGCTGAGTCTTAGTACTGTCTATGTTTTGAGCGTTTCCTGTGTCACCGGTTTTACATTCCAATGCACCTCAGCAGGTTTACTGTATCCATTGACCTTCCCATTGACGATGAAACACAGAAATTGCATCGGAATTAAATCTAGGAGACACAACGCCGACTTAAGTACAAGAAAACTGAGTCTTCTTACGGTCTACGTTTTGAGCGTTTCCTGTGTCACCAGTCTTACATTCCGATGCAACTCTGCAGGTTTACTGTATCCCTTGGACCTTCCCATTGACGATGAACACAGTAATTGCATCGGAAATAAATATAAGAGACACAATGTCGACTTCAGTACAGGAAGGCTGAGTCTTAGTACTGTCTATGATTTGAGCGTTTCCTGTGTCACCAGTTTTACATTCCGAAGCACCTCTCCAGGTTTACTGTATCCATTGGACCTTCCCATTGACGATGAAACACAGAAATTGCATCGGAATTAAATATAAGAGACACAATGCGGAATTAAGAACAGGAAGAGTGAGTCTTCCAACTGTCTATGTTTTGAGCGTTTCCTGTGTCACCAGTTTTACATTCCGATGCACATCTGCTGGTTTATTGTATCCCTTGGACCTTCCTATTAACGATGAGACACAGAAATTGCATCGGAATTAAATATAAGAGACACAACGCCGACTTAAGTACAAGAAAACTGAGTTTTCTTACGGTCTATGTTTTGAGCGTTTCCTGTGTCACCAGTTTTACATTCCGATGCTCCTCTGCAGGTTTACTGTATCCCTTCGACCTTTCAATTGACGATGAAACACAGAAATTGCATCGGAATTAAATATTAGAGACAAAATGCCGACTTAAGAACACGTGGACTGAGTCTTCCTACTGTCTATGATTTGTCCGTTTCCTGTGTCACCAGTTTTACATTTCGATGCACCTCTGCAGGTTTACTGTATCCCTTGGACCTTCCCATTGACGATGAAACACAGAAGTTGCATCGGAATTAAATATAAGAGACACAATGCCGACATAAGTACAGGAAGACTGAGTCCTAGTACTGTCTATGCTTTGAGCGTTTCCTGTGTCACCAGTCTTACATTCCGATGCACCTCTGCAGGTTTACTGTATCCCCTGGACCTTCCCATTGACGATGAAACACAGAAATTGCATCGGAATTAAATATTAGAGACACAGTGCCAACTTAGGAACAGGAAGACTGAGTCATCCTACTGTCTATGTTTTGAGCGTTTCCTGTGTCACCACTTTTACATTCAGATGCAACTCTGCAGGTTTACTGTTTACCCTTGGACCTTCCCATTGACGATGAAACACAGAAATTGCATCGGAATTAAATATAAGAGACACAATGCCGACATAAGTACAGGAAGACTGAGTCTTCCTACTGTCTATGTTCTGAGCGTTTCCTGTGTCACCAGTTTTACATTCCGATGCACCTCTGCAAGTTTACTGTATCCCTTGGACCTTCATAGTGACGATCAAACACAGAAATTGCATCGGAATTAATTATAAGAGACACAATGCCGTGTTAAGGACAGGAAGACTGAGTCTTCCTACTGTCTATGTTTTTTAGCGTTTCCTGTGTCACCAGTTTTACATTCCGATGCACCTCTGCAGGTTTACTGTATCCCTTGTGCCTTCCCATTGACGAAGAAGCACAGAAATTGCATCGGAATTAAATATAAGAGACATAATGCCGACTTAAGTACAGGAAGACTGAGTCTTCTGACGGTCTATGCTTTGAGCGTTTCCTGTGTCACCAGTTTTACATTCCGATGCACCTCTGCAGGTTTACTGTATCCCTTCGACCTTCCCATTGACGATGAAACACCGAAATTGCATCGGAAATAAATATAAGAGACACAATGCCGACTTAAGTACAGGAAGGCTGAGTCTTAGTACTGTCTATGTTTTGAGCGTTTCCTGTGTCACCAGTTTTACATTCCAACGCACGTCAGCAGGTTTACTGTATACATTGACCTTCCCATTGACGATGAAACACAGATATTGCATCGGAATTAAATATAAGAGACACAACGCCGACTTAACTACAAGAAAACTGAGTCTTCTTACGGTCTATGTTTTGAGCGTTTCCTGTGTCACCAGTCTTACATTCCGATGCACCTCTGCAGGTTTACTGTATCCGTTGGACCTTCCCATTGACGATGAAACACAGAAATTGCATCGGAATTAAATATAAGATTCACAATGGCGACTTAAGTACAGGAAGACTGAGTCTTCCTACGGTCAATGTTTTGAGCGTTTCCTGTGTCACCAGTTTTAAATTCCCATGCACCTCTCCAGGTTTAATGTATCCATTGGACCTTCCCATTGACGATGAAATACAGAAATTGCATCGGAATTAAATATTAGAGACACAATGCCGACTTAAGAACAGGAAGACTGAGTCATCCTACTGTCTATGTTTTGAGCGTTTCCTGCGTCACCAGTTTTACATTCCGATGCACCTCTGCAAGTTTACTGTATCCCTTGCACCTTCACAGTCACGATCATACACAGAAATTGCATCGGAATTAAATATAAGGGACACAATGCCGTGTTAAGAACAAGAAGACTGAGTCTTCCTACTGTCTATGTTTTTTAGCGCTTCCTGTGTCACCAGTTTTACATTCCGATGCACCTCTGCAGGTTTTCTGTATCCCTTGGGCCTTCCCATTGACGATGAAACACAGAAATTGCATCGGAATTAATTATAAGAGACACAATGCCGACTTAACTACAGGAAGACTGAGTCTTCCTACTGTCTATGCTTTGAGCGTTTCCTGTGTCACCAGTTTTACATTCCGTTTCACCTCTGCAGGTTTACTGTATCCATTGGACCTTCCCATTGACGATGAATCACAGAAATTGCATCGGATTGTAATATAAGATACACGATGCTGACGTAAGTACAGGAAGACTGAGTCTTCCCACTCTCTATGTTTTGAGCATTTCCTGTGTGATCAGTTTTGCATTCCGATGCACCTCTGCAGGTTTACAGTATCCCTTGGAACTTCCCATTGACGATGAAACACGGAAATTGCATCGGAAATAAATATAAGAGACAGAATGCCGACATAAGTACAGGAAGATTTAGTCTTCCTACTGTCTATGTTTTGAGCGTTTCCAGCGTCACCAGTTTTACATTCCGATGCACCTCTGCAGGTTTACTGTGTCCATTTTACCTTCCCATTGACGATGAAACACAGAAATTACATCGGAATTAAATATAAGAGACACAATGCCGACTTAAGTACAGGAAGACTGAGTGTTCCTACTGTCTATGTTTTGAGCGTTTCCTGAGTGATCAGTTTTGCATTCCGACGCACCTCTGCAGGTTTACTGTGTCCATTGGACCTTCCCATTGACGATGAAGTACAGAAATTGCATCGGAATTAAATATAAGAGACACAATGGCGACTTAAGTACAGGAAGACTGAGTTTCGTAATGTCTATGTTTTAAACGTTTCCTGTGTCACCAGTTTTACATTCCGATGCACCTCTGCAGCTTTACTCTATCCCTTGGACCTTCCCATTGACGATGAAACACAGAAATTGCATCGGAATTAAATATAAGATTCACAATGGCGACTTAAGTACAGGAAGACTGAGTCTTCCTACGGTCAATGTTTTGAGCACTTCCTGTGTCACCAGTTTTAAATTACGATGCACCTATTGAGGTTTACTGTATCCATTGGACCTTCCCATTGACGATGAAATACAGAAATTGCATCGGAATTAAATATTAGAGACACAATGCCGACTTAAGAACAGGAAGACTGAGTCATCCTACTGTCTATGTTTTGAGCGTTTCCTGTGTCACCAGCTTTACATTCCGATGCACCTCTGCAAGTTTACTGTATCCCTTGCACCTTCACAATCACGATCAAACACAGAAATTGCATCGGAATTAAATATAAGGGACACAATGCCGTGTTAAGAACAGGAAGACTGGGTCTTCCTACTGTCTATGTTTTTTAGCGTTTCCTGTGTCACCAGTTTTACATTCCGATGCACCTCTGCAGGTTTACTGTATCCCTTCGGCCTTCCCATTGACGATGAAACACAGAAATTGCATCGGAATTAATTATAAGAGACAAAATGCCGACTTAACTACAGGAAGACTGAGTCTTCCTACTGTCTATGTTTTGAGCGTTTCCGGCGTCACCAGTTTTACATTCCGATGCACCTCTGCAGGTTTACTGTGTCCATTTTACCTTACCATTGACGATGAAACACAGAAATTGCATCGGAATTAAATATAAGGGACACAATGCCGACTTAAGTACAGGAAGACTGAGTGTTCCTACTGTCTATGTTTTGAGCGTTTCCTGTGTGATCAGTTTTGCATTCCGATGCTCCTCTGCAGGTTTACTATGTCCATTGGACCTTCCCATTGACGATGAAACACAGAAATTGCATCGGAATTATATATATAAGACACAATGCCGACTTAAGTACAGGAAGACTGAGTCTACTTACGGTCTATGTTTTGAGCGTTTCCTGTGTCACCAGTTTTACATTCCAAAGCACCTCTGCAGCTTTACTGTATCCCTTCGACCTTCCCATTGACGATGAAACACCGAAATTGCATCGGAATTAAATATAAGAGACACAATGCCGACTTAAGTACAGGAAGGCTGAGTCTTAGTACTGTCTATGTTTTGAGCGTTTCCTGTGTCACCGGTTTTACATTCCAATGCACCTCAGCAGGTTTACTGTATCCATTGACCTTCCCATTGACGATGAAACACAGAAATTGCATCGGAATTAAATGTAAGAGACACAACGCCGACTTAAGTACAAGAAAAGTGAGTCTTCTTACGGTCTATGATTTGAGCGTTTCCTGTGTCACCAGTTTTACATTCCGATACACCTCTGCAGGATTACTGTATCCCTCGGACGTTGCCATTGACGATGATACACAGAAACTGCATCGGAATTAAATATAAGAGACACAATGCCGACTTCAGTACAGGAAGACTGAGTTTTCCTACTGTCTATGTTTTGAGCGTTTCCTGTGTCACCAGTTTTACATTCCGTTGCACCTCTACAGGTTTACTGTATCCATTGCACGTTCCCAATGACGATGAATCACAGAAATTGCTACGGATTGAAATATAAGATACACAATGCTGACTTAAGTACAGGAAGACTGAGTCTTCCCACTGTCTATGTTTTGAGCGTTTCCTGTGTGATCAGTTTTGCATTCCGATGCACCTCTGCAAGTTTACTGTATCCCTTGGACCTTCACAGTGACGATTAAACACAGAAATTGCATCGGAATTAAATATAAGAGACACAATGCCGTGTTAAGAACAGGAAGACTGAGTCTTCCTACTGTCTTTGTTTTTTAGCGTTTCCTGTGTCACCAGTCTTACATTCCGATGCAGCTTTGCAGGTTTTCTGAATCCATTGGACCTTCCCATTGACGATGAAACACAGAAATTGCATCGGAATTAAATATAAGAGACACAACGCCGACTTAAGTACAAGAAAACTGAGTATTCTGACGGTCTATGTTTTGAGCGTTTCCTGTGCCACCTGTTTTACATTACGTTGCACCTCTGCAGGTTTACTGTATCCATTGGATCTTCCCATTGACGATGAAACACAGAAATTGCATCGGAGTTAAATATTAGAGACAGAATGCCGACATAAGTACAGGAAGATTTAGTCTTCCTATTGTCTATGTTTTGAGCGTTTCCAGCGTCACCAGTTTTACATTCCGATGCACCTCTTCAGGTTTACTGTGTCCATTGGACCTTCCCATTGTCGATGAAACAGACATTGCATCGGAATTAAGTATAAGAGACACAATGCCGACTTAAGTACAGGAAGACAGAGTCTTCCTACTGTCTATGTTTTGAGCGTTTCCTGTGTCACCAGTTTTAAATTCAGATGCACCTCTACAGGTTTACTGTTTACCCTTGGACCTTCCCATTGACGATGAAACACAGAAATTGCATCGGAATTAAATATACGAGACACAATGCCGACTTAAGTACAGGAAGACTGAGTCTTCCTACTGTCTATGTTTTGAGCGTTTACTGTGTCACCAGTTTTACATTCCGATGCACCTCTGCAAGTTTACTGTATCCCTTGGACCTTCACAGTGACGATCAAACACAGAAATTGCATCGGAATTAAATATAAGAGACACAATGCCGTGTTAAGAACAGGAAGACTGAGTCTTCCTACTGTCTTTGTTTTTTAGCGTTTCCTGTGTCACCAGTCTTACATTCCGATGCAGCTTTGCAGGTTTTCTGAATCCATTGGACCTTCCCATTGACGATGAAACACAGAAATTGCATCGGAATTAAATATAAGAGACACAATGCCGACTTACGTACAGGAAGACTGAGTCTTCCTACTGTCTATGTTTTGAGCGTTTACTGTGTCACCAGTTTTACATTCCGATGCAACTCTGCAAGTTTACTGTATCCCTTGGACCTTCACAGTGACGATCAAACACAGAAATTGCATCGGAATTAAATATAAGAGACACAACGCCGACTTAAGTACACGAAAACTGAGTATTCTTACGGTCTATATTTTGAGCGTTTCCTGTGTCACCAGTTTTACATTCCGATGCACCTCTGCAGGTTTACTGTATCCCTTCGACCTTCCAATTGACGATGAAACACAGAAATTGCATCGGAATTAAATATTAGAGACAAAATGCCGACTTAAGAACACGTGGACTGAGTCTTCCTACTGTCTATGATTTGTCCGTTTCCTGTGTCACCAGTTTTACATTTCGATGCACCTCTGCAGGTTTACGGTATCCCTTGGACCTTCCCATTGACGATGAAACACAGAAGTTGCATCGGAATTAAATATAAGAGACACAATGCCGACATAAGTACAGGAAGACTGAGTCCTAGTACTGTCTATGCTTTGAGCGTTTCCTGTGTCACCAGTCTTACATTCCGATGCACCTCTGCAGGTTTACTGTATCCCCTGGACCTTCCCATTGACGATGAAACACAGAAATTGCATCGGAATTAAATATTAGAGACACAGTGCCGACTTAAGAACAGGAAGACTGAGTCATCCTACTGTCTATGTTTTGAGCGTTTCCTGTGTCACCACTTTTACATTCAGATGCAACTCTGCAGGTTTACTGTTTACCCTTGGACCTTCCCATTGACGATGAAACACAGAAATTGCATCGGAATTAAATATAAGAGACACAATGCCGACTTAAGTACAGGAAGACTGAGTCTTCCAACTGTCTATGTTTTGAGCGTTTCCTGTGTCACCAGTTTTACATTCCGATGCACCTCTGCAAGTTTACTGTATCCCTTGGACCTTCATAGTGACGATCAAACACAGAAATTGCATCGGAATTAATTATAAGAGACACAATGCCGTGTTAAGAACAGGAAGACTGAGTCTTCCTACTGTCTATGTTTTTTAGCGTTTCCTGTGTCACCAGTTTTACATTCCGATGCACCTCTGCAGGTTTACTGTATCCCTTGTGCCTTCCCATTGACGAAGAAACACAGAAATTGCATCGGAATTAAATATAAGACACATAATGCCGACTTAAGTACAGGAAGACTGAGTCTTCCTACTGTCTATGTTTTGAGCGTTTCCTGTGTCACCAGTTTTACATTCCCATACACCTCTGCAGGTTTACTGTACACATTGGACCTTCCCAATGACGATGAAACAGAGAAATTGCATTGGAATTGAATATAAGTGACACAACGCAGACTTAAGTACAAGAAAACTGAGTCTTCTTACGGTCTATGATTTGAGCGTTTCCTGTGTCACCAGTTATACATTCCGATACACTTCTGCAGGTTTACTGTATCCCTTGGACGTTGCCATTGACGATGAAACACAGAAATTGCATCGGAATTAAATATAAGATACACAATGCTGACGTAAGTACAGGAAGACTGAGTCTTCCCACTGTCTATGTTTTGAGTATTTTTTGTGTGATGAGTTTTGCATTCCGATGCACCTCTGCAGGTTTACTGTATCCCTTGGACCTTCCCATTGACGATGAAACACAGAAATTGCATCGGAAATAAAAATAAGGGACACAATGCCGACATTAGTACAGGAAGATTTAGTCTTCCTACTGTCTATGTTTTGAGCGTTTCCAGCGTCACCAGTTTTACATTCCGATGCACCTCTGCATGTTTTCTGTGTCCATTGGACCTTCCCATTGACGATGAAACACAGAAATTGCATCGGAATTAAATATAAGAGACACAAGGCCGACATAAGTACAGGAAGAATGAGTGCTCCTATTGTCTATGTTTGAGCGTTTCCTGTGTGATCAGTTATGCATTCCGATGCACCCCTGCAGGTTTAGCGCATCCCTTGGATCTCCTGTTGACGATGAAGCACAGAAATTGCATCGGAATTAAATATAAGAGACACAATGCCGACTTAAGTACAGGAAGACTGAGTCTTCTTACGGTCTATGCTTTGAGCGTTTCCTGTGTCACCAGTTTTACATTCCGATGCACCTCTGCAGGTTTACTGTATCCCTTCGACCTTCCCATTGACGATGAAACACCGAAATTGCATCGGAAATAAATATAAGAGACACAATGCCGACTTAAGTACAGGAAGGCTGAGTCTTAGTACTGTCTATGTTTTGAGCGTTTCCTGTGTCACCAGTTTTACATTCCAATGCGCGTCAGCAGGTTTACTGTATACATTGACCTTCCCATTGACGATGAAACACAGAAATTGCATCGGAATTAAATATAAGAGACACAACGCCGACTTAACTACAAGAAAACTGAGTCTTCTTACGGTCTATGTTTTGAGCGTTTCCTGTGTCACCAGTCTTACATTCCGATGCACCTCTGCAGGTTTACTGTATCCCTTGGACCTTCCCATTGACGATGAAACACAGAAATTGCATCGGAATTAAATATAAGATTCACAATGGCGACTTAAGTACAGGAAGACTGAGTCTTCCTACGGTCAATGTTTTGAGCGTTTCCTGTGTCACCAGTTTTAAATTCCGATGCACCTCTCCAGGTTTAATGTATCCATTGGACCTTCCCATTGACGATGAAATACAGAAATTGCATCGGAAATAAATATTAGAGACACAATGCCGACTTAAGAACAGGAAGACTGAGTCATCCTACTGTCAATGTTTTGAGCGTTTCCTGCGTCACCAGTTTTACATTCCGATGCACCTCTGCAAGTTTACTGTATCCCTTGCACCTTCACAGTCACGATCATACACAGAAATTGCATCGGAATTAAATATAAGGGACACAATGCCGTGTTAAGAACAGAAAGACTGAGTCTTCCTAGTGTCTATGTTTTTTAGCGTTTCCTGTGTCACCAGTTTTACATTCCGATGCACCTCTGCAGGTTTTCTGTATCCCTTGGGCCTTCCCATTGACGATGAAACACAGAAATTGCATCGGAATTAATTATAAGAGACACAATGCCGACTTAACTACAGGAAGACTGAGTCTTCCTACTGTCTATGCTTTGAGCGTTTCCTGTGTCACCTGTTTTACATTCCGTTGCACCTCTGCAGGTTTACTGTATCCATCGGACCTTCCCATTGACGATGAATCACAGAAATTGCATCGGATTGTAATATAAGATACACGATGCTGATGTAAGTACAGGAAGACTGAGTCTTCCCACTCTCTATGTTTTGAGCATTTCCTGTGTGATCAGTTTTGCATTCCGATGCACCTCTGCAGGTTTACAGTATCCCTTGGAACTTCCCATTGACGATGAAACACAGAAATTGCATCGGAATTAAATATAAGAGACAGAATGCCGACATAAGTACAGGAAGATTTAGTCTTCCTACTGTCTATGTTTTGAGCGTTTCCAGCGTCACCAGTTTTACATTCCGATGCACCTCTGCAGGTTTACTGTGTCCATTTTACCTTCCCATTGACGATGAAACACAGAAATTGCATCGGAATTAAATAAAAGAGACACAATGCCGACTTAAGTACAGGAAGACTGAGTGTTCCTACTGTCTATGTTTTGAGCGTTTCCTGAGTGATCAGTTTTGCATTCCGATGCACCTCTGCAGGTTTACTGTGTCCATTGGACCTTCCCATTGACGATGAAATACAGAAATTGCATCGGAATTAAATATAAGAGACACAATGGCGACTTAAGTACAGGAAGACTGAGTCTTCGTAATGTCTATGTTTTAAACGTTTCCTGTGTCACCAGTTTTACATTCCGATGCACCTCTGCAGCTTTACTCTATCCATTGGACCTTCCCATTGACGATGAAACACAGAAATTGCATCGGAATTAAATATAAGATTCACAATGGCGACTTAAGTACAGGAAGACTGAGTCTTCCTACGGTCAATGTTTTGAGCGTTTCCTGTGTCACCAGTTTTAAATTACGATGCACCTATTGAGGTTTACTGTATCCATTGGACCTTCCCATTCACGATGAAATACAGAAATTGCATCGGAATTAAATATTAGAGACACAATGCCGACTTAAGAACAGGAAGACTGAGTCATCCTACTGTCTATGTTTTGAGCGTTTCCTGTGTCACCAGTTTTACATTCCGATGCACCTCTGCAAGTTTACTGTATCCCTTGCACCTTCACAGTCACGATCAAACACAGAAATTGCATCGGAATTAAATATAAGGGACACAATGCCGTGTTAAGAACAGGAAGACTGAGTCTTCCTACTGTCTATGTTTTTTAGCGTTTCCTGTGTCACCAGTTTTACATTCCGATTAACCTCTGCAGGTTTACTGTATCCCTTGGGCCTTCCCATTGACGATAAAACACAGAAATTGCATCGGAATTAATTATAAGAGACACAATGCCGACTTAAGTACAGGAAGACTGAGTGTTCCTACTGTCTATGTTTTGAGCGTTTCCTGTGTGATCAGTTTTGCATTCCGATGCACCTCTGCAGGTTTACTATGACCATTGGACCTTCCCATTGACGATGAAACACAGAAATTGCATCGGAATTAAATATAAGAGAGACAATGCTGACTTAAGTACAGGAAGACTGAGTCTACTTACGGTCTATGTTTTGAGCGTTTCCTGTGTCACCAGTTTTACATTCCGATGCACTTCTGCAGCTTTACTGTATCCCTTCGACCTTCCCATTGACGATGAAATACCGAAATTGCATCGGAATTAAATGTAAGAGACACAATACCGACTTAAGTACAGGAAGGCTGAGTCTTAGTACTGTCTATGTTTTGAGCGTTTCCTGTGTCACAGGTTTTACATTCCAATGCACCTCAGCAGGTTTACTGTATCCATTGACCTTCCCATTGACGATGAAACACAGAAATTGCATCGGAATTAAATATAAGAGACACAACGCCGACTTAAGTACAAGAAAACTGAGTCTTCTTACGGTCTATGATTTGAGCGTTTCCTGTGTCACCAGTTTTACATTCCGATACACCTCTGCAGGTTTACTGTATCCCTCGGACGTTGCCATTGACGATGAAACACAGAAATTGCATCGGAATTAAATATAAGAGACACAATGCCGACTTCAGTACAGGAAGACTGAGTTATCGTACTGTCTATGATTTGAGCGTTTCCTGTGTCACCAGTTTTACATTCCGTTGCACCTCTACAGGTTTACTGTATCCATTGCACCTTCCCAATGACGATGAATCACAGAAATTGCTTCGGATTGAAATATAAGATACACAATGCTGACTTAAGTACAGGAAGACTGAGTCTTCCCACTGTCTATGTTTTGAGCGTTTCCTGTGTGATCAGTTTTGCATTCCGATGCACCTCTGCAGGTTTACTGTATCCCTTGGACCTTCCCATTGACGATGAAACACATAAATAGCATTGGAATTAAATATAAGAGACACAATGCCGACTTAAGTACAGGAAGATTTAGTCTTCCTATTGTCTATGTTTTTAGCGTTTCCAGCGTCACCAGTTTTACATTCCGATGCACCTCTTCAGGTTTACTGTGTCCATTGGACCTTCCCATTGACGATGAAACACAGAAATTGCATCGGAATTAAGTATAAGAGACACAATGCCGACTTAAGTACAGGAAGACAGAGTCTTCCTACTGTCTATGTTTTGAGCGTTTCCTGTGTCACCAGTTTTAAATTCAGATGCACCTCTACAGGTTTACTGTTTACCCTTGGACCTTCCCTTTGACGATGAAACACAGAAATTGCATCGGAATTAAATATACGAGACACAATGCCGACTTAAGTACAGGAAGACTGAGTCTTCCTACTGTCTATGTTTTGAGCGTTTACTGTGTCACCAGTTTTACATTCCGATGCACCTCTGCAAGTTTACTGTATCCCTTGGACCTTTACAGTGACGATCAAACACAGAAATTGCATCGGAATTAAATATAAGAGACACAATGCCGTGTTAAGAACAGGAAGACTGAGTCTTCCTACTGTCTTTGTTTTTTAGCGTTTCCTGTGTCACCAGTCTTACATTCCGATGCAGCTTTGCAGGTTTTCTGAATCCATTGGACCTTCCCATTGACGATGAAACACAGAAATTGCATCGGAATTAAATATAAGAGACACAATGCCGACTTACGTACAGGAAGACTGAGTCTTCCTACTGTCTATGTTTTGAGCGTTTACTGTGTCACCAGTTTTACATTCCGATGCAACTCTGCAAGTTTACTGTATCCCTTGGACCTTCACAGTGACGATCAAACACAGAAATTGCATCGGAATTAAATATAAGAGACACAACGCCGACTTAAGTACAAGAAAACTGAGTATTCTTACGGTCTATATTTTGAGCGTTTCCTGTGTCACCAGTTTTACATTCCGATGCACCTCTGCAGGTTTACTGTATCCACTGGACTTTCACAGTGGCGAAGAAACATAGAAATTTCATCGGAATTAAATATAAGAGACACAATGCCGACTTAAGTACAGGAAGACTGAGTCTTAGTACTGTCTATGTTTTGAGCGTTTCCTGTGTCACCAGTTTTACATTCCGATGCACCTCTGCGGGTTTATTGTATCCCTTGGACCTTCCCAATGACGATGAAACACAGAAATTGCATCGGAATTAAATATAAGAGACACAATGCCGACTTAAGTACAGGAAGACTGAGTGTTTCTACTGTCTATGTTTTGAGCGTTTCCTGTGTGATCAGTTTTGCATTCCGATGCACCTCTGCAGGTTTACTGTATCCATTGGTTCTTCCCATCGACGACGAAATACAGAAATTGCATCGGAATTAAATATTAGATACACAATGCCGACTTAAGAACAGGAAGACTGAGTCATCCTCCTGTCTATGTTTTGAGCGTTTCCTGTGTCACCACTTTTACATTCAGATGCACCTCTGCAGGTTTACTGTCTACCCTTGGACCTTCCCATTGACGATGAAACACAGAAATTGCATCGGACTTAAATATAAGAGACACAATGCCGTGTTAAGAACAGGGAGACTGAGTCATCCTACTGTTTATGTTTTTTAGCGTTTCCTGTTTCACCAGTTTTACATTCTGATGCATCTCTGCAGGTTTACTGTATCCCTTGTGCCTTCCCATTGACGAAGAAACACAGAAATTGCATCGGAATTAAATATAAGAGACACAATGCCGACTTAAGTACAGGAAGACTGAGTCTTCCTACTGTCTATGTTTTGAGCGTTTCCTGTGTCACCAGTTTTACATTCCGATGCACCTTTCCAGGTTTGCTGTATTCCTTGGGACTTCCGAATGACGATTAAATACAGAAATTGCATCGGAATATAGGAAACACAATGCCGACTTAAGTACAGGAAGACTGAGTGTTCCTACTGTCTATGCTTTGAGCGTTTCCTGTGTCACCAGTTTTACATTCCGATGCACCTCTGCAGGTTTACTGTATCCCTTGGACCTTCCCATTGACGATCAATCACAGCAATTGCATCGGAATTAAATATAGGAGACAAAATGCCGACTTAAGTACAGGAAGACTGAGTCTTAGTACTGTCTATGTTTTGAGCGTTTCCTGTGTCATCAGTTTTACTATCCGATGCACCTCTGCAGGTTTATTGTATCCCTTGGACCTTCCCACTGACGATGAAACACAGAAATTGCATCGGAATTAAATATAAGAGACACAATGCCGACTTAAGTACAGGAAGACTGAGTCTTCCTACTGTCTATGTTTTGAGCGTTTACTGTGTCAGCAGTTTTACATTCCGACGCACCTCTGCAAGTTTACTGTATCCCTTGGACCTTCACAGTGACGATCAAACACAGAAATTGCATCGGAATTAAATATAAGATTCACAATACCGACTTAAGTACAGGAAGACTGAGTCTTCCTACTCTCTATGTTTTGAGCGTTTCCTGTCTCACCAGTTTTACATTCCGTTGCACCTCTGCAGGTTTACTGTATCCATTGGACCTTCCC
The DNA here is from genome assembly GCF_023898315.1 of Schistocerca nitens. Taxonomy (NCBI): domain Eukaryota; kingdom Metazoa; phylum Arthropoda; class Insecta; order Orthoptera; family Acrididae; genus Schistocerca; species Schistocerca nitens. The sequence goes on along the minus strand of NC_064621.1, from coordinate 10,926,142 downwards.
ATTGACGATGAATCACAGAAATTGCATCGGATTGAAATATAAGATACACAATGCTGACTTAAGTACAGGAAGACTGAGTCTTCCCACTGTCTATGTTTTGAGCGTTTCCTGTGTGATCAGTTTTGCATTCCGATGCACCTCTGCGGGTTTGCTGTATACCTTGGACCTTCCCATTGACGATGAAACACATAAATTGCATTGGAATTAAATATAAGAGACACAATGCCGACTTAAGTACAGGAAGATTTAGTCTTCCTATCGTCTATGTTTTGAGCGTTTCCAGCGTCACCAGTTTTACATTCCGATGCACCTCTGCAAGTTTACTGTGTCCATTGGACCTTCCCATTGACGATGAAACACAGAAACTGCATCGGTATTAAATATAAGAGACACAATGCCGACTGAAGTACAGGAAGACTGAGTCTTCCTACTGTCTATGTTTTTAGCGTTTCCTGTGTGATCAGTTTTGCATTCCGATGCACCTCTGCAGGTTTACTGTATCCCTTGGACCTTCCTATTGACGATGAAACCCAGAAATTGCATCGGAATTAAATATAAGAGACACAATGCCGACTTAAGTACAGGAAGACTGAGTCTTCTTACGGTCTATGTTTTGAGCGTTTCCTGTGTCACCAGGTTTACATTCCGATGCACCTTGCAGGTTTACTGTATCCCTTCGACCTTCCCATTGGCGATGAAACGGCGAAATTGCATCGGAATTAAATATAAGAGACACAATGCCGACTTAAGTACAGGGATGCTGAGTCTTAGTACTGTCTATGTTTGGAGCGTTTCATGTGTCACCAGTCTTACATTCCGATGCACCCCTGCAGGGTTACTGTATCCCTTGGACCTTCCCATTGACGATGAAACACAGAAATTGCATGGGAATTAAGTATAAGAGACACAATGCCGACTTTAGTACAGGAAGACTGAGTCCTCCTACAGTCTATGTTTTGAGCGTTTCCTGTGTGATCAGTTTTGCATTCCGATGCACCTCTGCAGGTTTACTGTATCCCTTGGACCTTCCTATTGACGATGAAACACAGAAATTGCATCGGAATTAAATATAAGAGACACAATGCCGACTTTAGTACAGGAAGACTGAGTCTTCCTACTGTCTTTGTTTTTAGCGTTTCCTGTGTCACCAGTTTTAAATTCCGATGCACCTCTGCAGGTTTTCTGAATCCCTTGGACCTTCCCATTGACGATGAAACACAAAAATTGCATCGGAATTAAATATAAGAGACACAATGCCGACTTAAGTACAGGAAGACTGAGTGTTCCTACTGTCTCTGTTTTGAGCGTTTCCTGTGTCACCAGTTTTACATTACGATGCACCTCTGCAGGTTTACTGTATCCCTTCGACCTTCCCATTGACGATGAAACACCGAAATTCCATCGGAATTAAATATAAGAGACACAATGCCGACCTAAGTACAGGAAGACTGAGTCTTCCTACTGTCTATGCTTTGAGCGTTTACTGTGTCACCAGTTTTACATTCCGATCCACCTCTGCAAGTTTACTGTATCCCTTGGACCTTCACAGTGACGATCAAACACAGAAATTGCATCGGAATTAAATATAAGAGACACAATGGTGTGTTAAGTACAGGAAGACTGAGTCTTAGTACTGTCTATATTTTGAGCGTTTCCTGTATCACCAGTTTTACATTCCGATGCACCTCTGCAGGTTTATTGTATCCCTTGCACCTTCCCATTGACGATGGAACACTGAAATTGCATCGGAATTATATATAAGAGACACAACGCCGACGTAAGTACAAGAAAACTGAGTATTCTTACGGTCTATATTTTGAGCGTTTCCTGTGTCACCAGTTCTACATTCCGATGCACCTCTGCAGGTTTACAGTATCCACTGGACCTTCACAGTGGCGATGAAACACAGAAATTTCATCGGAATTAAATATAAGAGACACAAGGCCGACTTAAGTACAGGAAGACTGAGTCTTAATAGTGTCTATGTTTTGAGCGTTTCCTGTGTCACCAGTTTTACATTCCGATGCACCCCTGCGGGTCTATTGTATCCCTTGGACCTTCCCATTGACGATGAAACACAGAAATTGCATCGGAATTAAATATAAGAGACACAATGCCGACTTAAGTACAGGAAGACTGAGTCTTCTTACGGTCTATGTTTTGAGCGTTTCCTGTGTCACCAGGTTTACATTCCGATGCACCTTTGCAGGTTTACTGTATCCCTTCGACCTTCCCATTGGCGATGAAACGGCGAAATTGCATCGGAATTAAATATAAGAGACACAATGCCGACTTAAGTACAGGGAGGCTGAGTCTTAGTACTGTCTATCTTTGGAGCGTTTCCTGTGTCACCAGTCTTACATTCCGATGCATCTCTGCAGGGTTACTGTATCCCTTGGACCTTCCCATTGACGATGAAACACAGAAATTGCATGGGAATTAAGTATAAGAGACACAATGCCGACTTAAGTACAGGAAGACTGAGTCCTCCTACTGTATATGTTTTGAGCGTTTCCTGTGTCACCAGTTTTACATTCCGATGCACCTCTCCAGGTTTACTGTATCCATTGGACCTTCCCATTGACGATGAAACACAGAGATTGCATCGGAATTAAATATAAGATTCACAATGCCGACTTAAGTACAGGAAGACTGAATCTTCCTACTGTCTATGTTTTGAGCGTTTCCTGTGACACCAGTTTTAAATTCCGATGCACCTCTCCAGGTTTACTGTATCCATTGGACCTTCCCATTGACGATGAAACACAGGAATTGCATCGGAAATAAGTATTAGAGAAACAATGCCGACTTAAGAACAGGAAGACTGAGTCATCCGACTGTCTATGTTTTGAGCGTTTCCTGTGTCACCACTTTTACATTCAGATGCACCTCTGCAGGTTTACTGTTTACCCTTGGACCTTCCCATTGACGATGAAACACAGAAATTGCATCGGAATTAAATATAAGAGACACAATGCCGACTTAAGTACAGGAAGACTGAGTCTTCCTAATGTCTATGTTTTGAGCGTTTACTGTGTCAGCAGTTTTACATTCCGCCGCACCTCTGCAAGTTTACTGTATCCCCTGGACCTTCACAGTGACGATCAAACACAGAAATTGCATCGGAATTAAATATAAGAGACACAATGCCGTGTTAAGAACAGGAAGACTGAGTCTTCCTACTGTCTTTGTTTTTAGCGTTTCCTGTGTCACCAGTTTTACATTCCGATGCACCTCTGCAGGTTTTCTGAATCCATTGGACCTTCCCATTGACGATGAAACACAGAAATTGCATCGGAATTAAATATAAGAGACACAATGCCGACTTAAGTACAGGAAGACTGAGTCTTAGAACTCTCTATGTTTTGAGCGCTTCCTGTGTCACCAGTCTTACATTCCGATGCACCTCTGCAGGTTTTCTGAATCCATTGGACCTTCCCATTGACGATGAAACACAGAAATTGCATCGGAATTAAATATAAGAGACACAATGCCGACCTAAGTACAGGAAGATTGAGTCTTCCTACTGTCTATGCTTTGAGCGTTTACTGTGTCACCAGTTTTACATTCCGATGCACCTCTGCAAGTTTACTGTACCCCTTGGACCTTCACAGTGACGATCAAACACAGAAATTGCATCGGAATTAAATATAAGATACACAATGGAGTGTTAAGTACAGGAAGACTGAGTCTTAGTACTGTCTATGTTTTGAGCGTTTCCTGTGTCACCAGTTTTACATTCCGATGCACCTCTGCAGGTTTATTGTATCCCTTGCACCTTCCCATTGACGATGAAACACAGAAATTGCATCGGAATTATATATAAGAGACACAACGCCGACTTAAGTACAAAAAAACTGAGTATTCTTACGGTCTATATTCTGTGCGTTTCCTGTGTCACCAGTTTTACATTCCGATGCACCTCTGCAGGTTATAGTATCCACTGGACCCTCACAGTGGCGATGAAACACAGAAATTTCATCGGAATTAAATATAAGAGACACAATGCCCACTTAAGTACAGGAAGACTGAGTCTTAGTACTGTCTATGTTTTGAGCGTTTCCTGTGTCACCGGTTTTACATTCCGATGCACCTCTGCGGGATTATTGTATCCCATGGACCTTCCCATTGACGATGAAACACAGAAATTGCATCGGAATTAAATATAAGAGACACAATGCCGACTTAAGTACAGGAAGACTGAGTGTTCCTACTGTCTATGTTTTGAGCGTTTCCTGTGTGATCAGTTTTGCAATCCGATGCACCCCTGCAGGTTTACTGTATCCATTGGTTCTTCCCATTGACGATGAAATACAGGAATTGCATCGGAATTAAATATTAGAGACACAATGCCGACTTAAGAACAGGAAGACTGAGTCATCCTACTGTCTATGTTTTGAGCGTTTCCTGTGTCACCTGTTTTACATTCTGATGCACCTCTCCAGGTTTACTGTATTCCTTGGACCTTCGAATGACGATGAAATACAGAAATTGCATCGGAATATAGGAGACACAATGCCGACTTAAGTACAGGAAGACTGAGTCTTAATACTGTCTATGTTTTTAGTGTTTCCTGTGTCACCAGTTTTACATTCCGAAGCACCTCTGCAGGTTTATTGTATCGTTTGGACCTTCCCACTGACGATGAAACACAGAAATTGCTTCGGATTGTAATATAAGATACACAATGCTGACTTAAGTACAGGAAGACTGAGTCTTCCCACTGTCTATGATTTGAGCATTTCCTGTGTGATCAGTTTTGCATTCCGATGCACCTCTGAAGGGTTACTGTATCCCTTGGACCTTCCCATTGGCGATGAAACACAGAAATTGCATCGGAATTAAATATAAGAGACACAATGCCGACGTAAGTACAGGAAGATTTAGTCTTCCTACTGTCTATGTTTTGAGCGTTTCCAGCGTCACCAGTTTTACATTCCGATGCACCTCTGCAGGTTTACTGTGTCCATTGGACCTTCCCATTGACGATGAAACAAAGAAATTGCATCGGAATTAAATATAAGAGACACAATGCCGACTTAAGTACAGGAAGACTGAGTGTTCATACTGTCTATGATTTGAGCGTTTCCTGTGTGATCAGTTTTGCATTCCGTTGCACCTCTGCAGGTTTACTGTATCCCTTGGACCTCCTATTGACGATGAAACACAGAAATTGCATCGGAATTAAATATAAGAGACACAATGCCGACTTAAGTACATTAAGACTGAGTCTTCTTACGGTCTATGTTTTGAGCGTTTCCTGTGTCACCAGTTTTACATTCCGATGCACCTCTCCAGGTTTTCTGAATCCATTGGACCTTCCCATTGACGATGAAACACAGAAATTTCATCGGAATTAAATATTAGAGACACAATGCCGACTTAAGAACAGGAAGACTGAGTCTACCTACTGTCTATGTTTGAGCGTTTCCTGTGACACCAGTTTTTAATTCCGATGCACCTCTCCAGGTTTACTGTATCCATTGGACCTTCCCATTGACGATGAAATACAGGAATTGCATCGGAAATAAATATTAGAGAAACAATGCCGACTTAAGAACAGGAAGGCTGAGTCATCCTACTGTCTATGTTTTGAGCGTTTCCTGTGTCACCACTTTTACATTCAGATGCACCTCTGCAGGTTTACTGTTTACCCTTGGACCTTCCCATTGACGATGAAACACAGAAATTGCATCGGAATTAAATATAAGAGACACAATGCCGACTTTAGTACAGGAAGACTGAGTCTTCCTACTGTCTATGTTTTGAGCGTTTACTGTGTCAGCAGTTTTACATTCCGACGCACCTCTGCAAGTTTACTGTATCCCTTGGACCTTCACAGTGACGATCAAACACAGAAATTGCATCGGAATTAAATATAAGGGACACAATGCCGTGTTAAGAACAGGAAGACTGAGTCTTCCTACTGTCTTTGTTTTTAGCGTTTCCTGTGTCACCAGTTTTACATTCCGATGCACCTCTGCAGGTTTTCTGAATCCATTGGACCTTCCCATTGACGATGAAACACAGAAATTGCATCGGAATTAAATATAAGAGACACAATGCCGACTTAAGTACAGGAAGACTGGGTCTTAGTCCTCTCTATGTTTTGAGCGCTTCCTGTGTCACCAGTCTTACATTCCGATGCACCTCTGCAGGTTTTCTGAATCCATTGGACCTTCCCATTGACGATGAAACACAGAAATTGCATCGGAATTAAATATAAGAGACACAATGCCGACCTAAGTACAGGAAGATTGAGTCTTCCTACTGTCTATGCTTTGAGCGTTTACTGTGTCACCAGTTTTACATTCCGATGCACCTCTGCAAGTTTACTGTATCCCTTGGACCTTCACAGTGACGATCAAACACAGAAATTGCATCGGAATTAAATATAAGTTACACAATGGAGTGTTAAGTACAGGAAGACTGAGACTTAGTACTGTCTATGTTTTGAGCGTTTCCTGTGTCACCAGTTTTACATTCCGATGCACCTCTGCAGGTTTATTGTATCCCTTGCACCTTCCCATTGACGATGAAACACAGAAATTGCATCGGAATTATATATAAGAGACACAACGCCGACTTAAGTACAAAAAAACTGAGTATTCTTACGGTCTATATTCTGTGCGTTTCCTGTGTCACCAGTTTTACATTCCGATGCACCTCTGCAGGTTATAGTATCCACTGGACCCTCACAGTGGCGATGAAACACAGAAATTTCATCGGAATTAAATATAAGAGACACAATGCCCACTTAAGTACAGGAAGACTGAGTCTTAGTACTGTCTATGTTTTGAGCGTTTCCTGTGTCACCGGTTTTACATTCCGATGCACCTCTGCGGGATTATTGTATCCCATGGACCTTCCCATTGACGATGAAACACAGAAATTGCATCGGAATTAAATATAAGAGACACAATGCCGACTTAAGTACAGGAAGACTGAGTGTTCCTACTGTCTATGTTTTGAGCGTTTCCTGTGTGATCAGTTTTGCAATCCGATGCACCCCTGCAGGTTTACTGTATCCATTGGTTCTTCCCATTGACGATGAAATACAGGAATTGCATCGGAATTAAATATTAGAGACACAATGCCGACTTAAGAACAGGAAGACTGAGTCATCCTACTGTCTATGTTTTGAGCGTTTCCTGTGTCACCTGTTTTACATTCTGATGCACCTCTCCAGGTTTACTGTATTCCTTGGACCTTCGAATGACGATGAAATACAGAAATTGCATCGGAATATAGGAGACACAATGCCGACTTAAGTACAGGAAGACTGAGTCTTAATACTGTCTATGTTTTTAGTGTTTCCTGTGTCACCAGTTTTACATTCCGAAGCACCTCTGCAGGTTTATTGTATCGTTTGGACCTTCCCACTGACGATGAAACACAGAAATTGCTTCGGATTGTAATATAAGATACACAATGCTGACTTAAGTACAGGAAGACTGAGTCTTCCCACTGTCTATGATTTGAGCATTTCCTGTGTGATCAGTTTTGCATTCCGATGCACCTCTGAAGGGTTACTGTATCCCTTGGACCTTCCCATTGGCGATGAAACACAGAAATTGCATCGGAATTAAATATAAGAGACACAATGCCGACGTAAGTACAGGAAGATTTAGTCTTCCTACTGTCTATGTTTTGAGCGTTTCCAGCGTCACCAGTTTTACATTCCGATGCACCTCTGCAGGTTTACTGTGTCCATTGGACCTTCCCATTGACGATGAAACAAAGAAATTGCATCGGAATTAAATATAAGAGACACAATGCCGACTTAAGTACAGGAAGACTGAGTGTTCATACTGTCTATGATTTGAGCGTTTCCTGTGTGATCAGTTTTGCATTCCGTTGCACCTCTGCAGGTTTACTGTATCCCTTGGACCTCCTATTGACGATGAAACACAGAAATTGCATCGGAATTAAATATAAGAGACACAATGCCGACTTAAGTACATTAAGACTGAGTCTTCTTACGGTCTATGTTTTGAGCGTTTCCTGTGTCACCAGTTTTACATTCCGATGCACCTCTCCAGGTTTTCTGAATCCATTGGACCTTCCCATTGACGATGAAACACAGAAATTTCATCGGAATTAAATATTAGAGACACAATGCCGACTTAAGAACAGGAAGACTGAGTCTACCTACTGTCTATGTTTGAGCGTTTCCTGTGACACCAGTTTTTAATTCCGATGCACCTCTCCAGGTTTACTGTATCCATTGGACCTTCCCATTGACGATGAAATACAGGAATTGCATCGGAAATAAATATTAGAGAAACAATGCCGACTTAAGAACAGGAAGGCTGAGTCATCCTACTGTCTATGTTTTGAGCGTTTCCTGTGTCACCACTTTTACATTCAGATGCACCTCTGCAGGTTTACTGTTTACCCTTGGACCTTCCCATTGACGATGAAACACAGAAATTGCATCGGAATTAAATATAAGAGACACAATGCCGACTTTAGTACAGGAAGACTGAGTCTTCCTACTGTCTATGTTTTGAGCGTTTACTGTGTCAGCAGTTTTACATTCCGACGCACCTCTGCAAGTTTACTGTATCCCTTGGACCTTCACAGTGACGATCAAACACAGAAATTGCATCGGAATTAAATATAAGGGACACAATGCCGTGTTAAGAACAGGAAGACTGAGTCTTCCTACTGTCTTTGTTTTTAGCGTTTCCTGTGTCACCAGTTTTACATTCCGATGCACCTCTGCAGGTTTTCTGAATCCATTGGACCTTCCCATTGACGATGAAACACAGAAATTGCATCGGAATTAAATATAAGAGACACAATGCCGACTTAAGTACAGGAAGACTGAGTCTTAGTCCTCTCTATGTTTTGAGCGCTTCCTGTGTCACCAGTCTTACATTCCGATGCACCTCTGCAGGTTTTCTGAATCCATTGGACCTTCCCATTGACGATGAAACACAGAAATTGCATCGGAATTAAATATAAGAGACACAATGCCGACCTAAGTACAGGAAGATTGAGTCTTCCTACTGTCTATGCTTTGAGCGTTTACTGTGTCACCAGTTTTACATTCCGATGCACCTCTGCAAGTTTACTGTATCCCTTGGACCTTCACAGTGACGATCAAACACAGAAATTGCATCGGAATTAAATATAAGTTACACAATGGAGTGTTAAGTACAGGAAGACTGAGACTTAGTACTGTCTATGTTTTGAGCGTTTCCTGTGTCACCAGTTTTACATTCCGATGCACCTCTGCAGGTTTATTGTATCCCTTGCACCTTCCCATTGACGATGAAACACAGAAATTGCATCGGAATTATATATAAGAGACACAACGCCGACTTAAGTACAAAAAAACTGAGTATTCTTACGGTCTATATTCTGTGCGTTTCCTGTGTCACCAGTTTTACATTCCGATGCACCTCTGCAGGTTATAGTATCCACTGGACCCTCACAGTGGCGATGAAACACAGAAATTTCATCGGAATTAAATATAAGAGACACAATGCCCACTTAAGTACAGGAAGACTGAGTCTTAGTACTGTCTATGTTTTGAGCGTTTCCTGTGTCACCGGTTTTACATTGCGATGCACCTCTGCGGGATTATTGTATCCCATGGACCTTCCCATTGACGATGAAACACAGAAATTGCATCGGAATTAAATATAAGAGACACAATGCCGACTTAAGTACAGGAAGACTGAGTGTTCCTACTGTCTATGTTTTGAGCGTTTCCTGTGTGATCAGTTTTGCAATCCGATGCACCCCTGCAGGTTTACTGTATCCATTGGTTCTTCCCATTGACGATGAAATACAGGAATTGCATCGGAATTAAATATTAGAGACACAATGCCGACTTAAGAACAGGAAGACTGAGTCATCCTACTGTCTATGTTTTGAGCGTTTCCTGTGTCACCTGTTTTACATTCTGATGCACCTCTCCAGGTTTACTGTATTCCTTGGACCTTCGAATGACGATGAAATACAGAAATTGCATCGGAATATAGGAGACACAATGCCGACTTAAGTACAGGAAGACTGAGTCTTAATACTGTCTATGTTTTTAGTGTTTCCTGTGTCACCAGTTTTACATTCCGAAGCACCTCTGCAGGTTTATTGTATCGTTTGGACCTTCCCACTGACGATGAAACACAGAAATTGCTTCGGATTGTAATATAAGATACACAATGCTGACTTAAGTACAGGAAGACTGAGTCTTCCCACTGTCTATGATTTGAGCATTTCCTGTGTGATCAGTTTTGCATTCCGATGCACCTCTGAAGGGTTACTGTATCCCTTGGACCTTCCCATTGGCGATGAAACACAGAAATTGCATCGGAATTAAATATAAGAGACACAATGCCGACGTAAGTACAGGAAGATTTAGTCTTCCTACTGTCTATGTTTTGAGCGTTTCCAGCGTCACCAGTTTTACATTCCGATGCACCTCTGCAGGTTTACTGTGTCCATTGGACCTTCCCATTGACGATGAAACAAAGAAATTGCATCGGAATTAAATATAAGAGACACAATGCCGACTTAAGTACAGGAAGACTGAGTGTTCATACTGTCTATGATTTGAGCGTTTCCTGTGTGATCAGTTTTGCATTCCGTTGCACCTCTGCAGGTTTACTGTATCCCTTGGACCTCCTATTGACGATGAAACACAGAAATTGCATCGGAATTAAATATAAGAGACACAATGCCGACTTAAGTACATTAAGACTGAGTCTTCTTACGGTCTATGTTTTGAGCGTTTCCTGTGTCACCAGTTTTACATTCCGATGCACCTCTCCAGGTTTTCTGAATCCATTGGACCTTCCCATTGACGATGAAACACAGAAATTTCATCGGAATTAAATATTAGAGACACAATGCCGACTTAAGAACAGGAAGACTGAGTCTACCTACTGTCTATGTTTGAGCGTTTCCTGTGACACCAGTTTTTAATTCCGATGCACCTCTCCAGGTTTACTGTATCCATTGGACCTTCCCATTGACGATGAAATACAGGAATTGCATCGGAAATAAATATTAGAGAAACAATGCCGACTTAAGAACAGGAAGGCTGAGTCATCCTACTGTCTATGTTTTGAGCGTTTCCTGTGTCACCACTTTTACATTCAGATGCACCTCTGCAGGTTTACTGTTTACCCTTGGACCTTCCCATTGACGATGAAACACAGAAATTGCATCGGAATTAAATATAAGAGACACAATGCCGACTTTAGTACAGGAAGACTGAGTCTTCCTACTGTCTATGTTTTGAGCGATTACTGTGTCAGCAGTTTTACATTCCGACGCACCTCTGCAAGTTTACTGTATCCCTTGGACCTTCACAGTGACGATCAAACACAGAAATTGCATCGGAATTAAATATAAGGGACACAATGCCGTGTTAAGAACAGGAAGACTGAGTCTTCCTACTGTCTTTGTTTTTAGCGTTTCCTGTGTCACCAGTTTTACATTCCGATGCACCTCTGCAGGTTTTCTGAATCCATTGGACCTTCCCATTGACGATGAAACACAGAAATTGCATCGGAATTAAATATAAGAGACACAATGCCGACTTAAGTACAGGAAGACTGAGTCTTAGTCCTCTCTATGTTTTGAGCGCTTCCTGTGTCACCAGTCTTACATTCCGATGCACCTCTGCAGGTTTTCTGAATCCGTTGGACCTTCCCATTGACGATGAAACACAGAAATTGCATCGGAATTAAATATAAGAGACACAATGCCGACCTAAGTACAGGAAGATTGAGTCTTCCTACTGTCTATGCTTTGAGCGTTTACTGTGTCACCAGTTTTACATTCCGATGCACCTCTGCAAGTTTACTGTATCCCTTGGACCTTCACAGTGACGATCAAACACAGAAATTGCATCGGAATTAAATATAAGTTACACAATGGAGTGTTAAGTACAGGAAGACTGAGACTTAGTACTGTCTATGTTTTGAGCGTTTCCTGTGTCACCAGTTTTACATTCCGATGCACCTCTGCAGGTTTATTGTATCCCTTGCACCTTCCCATTGACGATGAAACACAGAAATTGCATCGGAATTATATATAAGAGACACAACGCCGACTTAAGTACAAGAAAACTGAGTATTCTTACGGTCTATATTCTGAGCGTTTCCTGTGTCACCAGTTTTACATTCCGATGCACCTCTGCAGGTTATAGTATCCACTGGACCTTCACAGTGGCGATGAAACACAGAAATTTCATCGGAATTAAATATAAGAGACACAATGCCCACTTAAGTACAGGAAGACTGAGTCTTAGTACTGTCTATGTTTTGAGCGTTTCCTGTGTCACCGGTTTTACATTCCGATGCACCTCTGCGGGTTTATTGTATCCCTTGGACCTTCCCATTGACGATGAAACACAGAAATTGCATCGGAATTAAATAAAAGAGACACAATGCCGACTTAAGTACAGGAAGACTGAGTGTTCATACTGTCTATGATTTGAGCGTTTCCTGTGTGATCAGTTTTGCATTCCGTTGCACCTCTGCAGGTTTACTGTATCCCTTGGACCTCCTATTGACGATGAAACACAGAAATTGCATCGGAATTAAATATAAGAGACACAATGCCGACTTAAGTACATTAAGACTGAGTCTTCTTACGGTCTATGTTTTGAGCGTTTCCTGTGTCACCAGTTTTACATTCCGATGCACCTCTCCAGGTTTTCTGAATCCATGGGACCTTCCCATTGACGATGAAACACAGAAATTTCAACGGAATTAAATATTAGAGACACAATGCCGACTTAAGAACAGGAGGACTTAGTCTTCCCACTGTCTATGATTTGAGCATTTCCTGTGTGATCAGTTTTGCATTCCGATGCACCTCTGCGGGTTTATTGTATCCCTTGGACCTTCCCATTGACGATGAAACACAGAAATTGCATCGGAATTAAATATAAGAGACACAATGCCGACTTAAGTACAGGAAGACTGAGTGTTCCTACTGTCTATGTTTTGAGCGTTTCCTGTGTGATCAGTTTTGCATTCCGATGCACCTCCGCAGGTTTACTGTATCCATTGGTTCTTCCCATTGACAATGAAATACAGATATTGCATCGGAATTAAATATTAGAGACACAATGCCGTCTTAAGAACAGGAAGAATGAGTCATCCTACTGTCTATGTTTTGAGCGTTTCCTGTGTCACCATTTTCACATTCCGATGCACCTCTCCAGGTTTACTGTATTCCTTGGACCTTCGAATGACGATGAAATACAGAAATTGCATCGGAATACAGGAGACACAATGCCGACTTAAGTACAGGAAGACTGAGTTTTAGTACTGTCTATGTTTTGAGTGTTTCCTGTGTCACCAGTTTTACATTCCGATGCACCTCTGCAGATTTATTGTATCGTTTGGACCTTCCCATTGACGATGAAACACAGAAATTGCATCGGAATTAAATATAAGAGACACAATGCCGACTTAAGTACAGGATGACTGAGTCTTCCTACTGTCTATGTTTTGAGCGTTTCCTGTGTCACCAGTTTTACATTCCGATGCACCTCTCCACGTTTTCTGTATTCCTTGGACCTTCCGATTGACGATGAAATACAGAAATTGCATCGGAATTAAATATAGGAGACACAATGCCGACTTAAGTACAGGATGACTGAGTCTTCCTACTGTCTATGTTTTGAGCGTTTCCTGTGTCACCAGTTTTACATTCCGATGCACCTCTGCGGGTTTATTGTATCCCTTGGACCTTCCCATTGACGATGAAACACAGAAATTGCAGCGGAATTAAATATAAGAGACACAATGCCGACTTAAGTACTGGAAGACTGAGTCTTCTTACGGTCTATGTTTTGAGCGTTTCCTGTGTCACCAGGTTTACATTCCGATGCACCTTTGCAGGTTTACTGTATCCCTTCGACCTTCCCATTGGCGATGAAACGGCGAAATTGCATCGGAATTAAATATAAGAGACACAATGCCGACTTAAGTACAGGGAGGCTGAGTCTTAGTACTGTCTATGTTTGGAGCGTTTCCTGTGTCACCAGTCTTACATTCCGATGCACCTCTGCAGGGTTACTGTATCCCTTGGACCTTCCCATTGGCGATGAAACACAGAAATTGCATGGGAATTAAGTATAAGAGACACAATGCCGACTTAAGTACAGGAAGACTGAGTCCTCCTACTGTCTATGTTTTGAGCGTTTCCTGTGTCACCAGTTTTACATTCCGATGCACCTCTCCAGGTTTACTGTATTCATTGGACATTCCCATTGACGATGAAACACAGAAATTGCATCGGAATTAAAGATAAGATTCACAATGCCGACTTAAGTACAGGAAGACTGAGTCATCCTACTGTCTATGTTTTGAGCGTTTCCTGTGACACCAGTTTTAAATTCCGATGCACCTCTGCAGGTTTACTGTATCCATTGGACCTTCCCATTGTCGATGAAACACAGGAATTGCATCGGAAATAAATATTAGAGAAACAATGCCGACTTAAGAACAGGAAGACTGAGTCATCCTACTGTCTATGTTTTGAGCGTTTCCTGTGTCACCACTTTTACATTCAGATGCACTTCTGCAGGTTTACTGTTTACCCTTGGACCTTCCCACTGACGATGAAACACAGAAATTGCAGCGGAATTAAATATAAGAGACACAATGCCGACTTAAGTACAGGAAGACTGAGTCTTCTTACGGTCTATGTTTTGAGCGTTTCCTGTGTCACCAGGTTTACATTCCGATGCACCTTTGCAGGTTTACTGTATCCCTTCGACCTTCCCATTGGCGATGAAACGGCGAAATTGCATCGGAATTAAATATAAGAGACACAATGCCGACTTAAGTACAGGGAGGCTGAGTCTTAGTACTGTCTATGTTTGGAGCGTTTCCTGTGTCACCAGTCTTACATTCCGATGCACCTCTGCAGGGTTACTGTATCCCTTGGACCTTCCCATTGGCGATGAAACACAGAAATTGCATGGGAATTAAGTATAAGAGACACAATGCCGACTTAAGTACAGGAAGACTGAGTCCTCCTACTGTCTATGTTTTGACCGTTTCCTGTGTCACCAGTTTTACATTCCGATGCACCTCTCCAGGTTTACTGTATTCATTGGACATTCCCATTGACGATGAAACACAGAAATTGCATCGGAATTAAAGATAAGATTCACAATGCCGACTTAAGTACAGGAAGTCTGAGTCTTCCTACTGTCTATGTTTTGAGCGTTTACTGTGTCAGCATTTTTACATTCCGACGCACCTCTGCAAGTTTACTGTATCCCTTGGACCTTCACAGTGACGATCAAACACAGAAATTGCATCGGAATTAAATATAAGAGACACAATGCCGTGTTAAGAACAGGAAGACTGAGTCTTCCTACTGTCTTTGCTTTTAGCGTTTCCTGTGTCACCAGTTTTACATTCCGATGCACCTCTGCAGGTTTTCTGAATCCATTGGACCTACCCATTGTCGATGAAACACAGAAATTCCATCGGAATTAAATATAAGAGACACAATGCCCACTTAAGTACAGGAAGACTGAGTCTTAGTACTGTCTATGTTTTGAGCGTTTCCTGTGTCACCGGTTTTACATTCCGATGCACCTCTGCGGGTTTATTGTATCCCTTGGACCTTCCCATTGACGATGAAACACAGAAATTGCATCGGAATTAAATAAAAGAGACACAATGCCGACTTAAGTACAGGAAGACTGAGTGTTCATACTGTCTATGATTTGAGCGTTTCCTGTGTGATCAGTTTTGCATTCCGTTGCACCTCTGCAGGTTTACTGTATCCCTTGGACCTCCAATTGACGATGAAACACAGAAATTGCATCGGAATTAAATATAAGAGACACAATGCCGACTTAAGTACATTAAGACTGAGTCTTCTTACGGTCTATGTTTTGAGCGTTTCCTGTGTCACCAGTTTTACATTCCGATGCACCTCTCCAGGTTTTCTGAATCCATGGGACCTTCCCATTGACGATGAAACACAGAAATTTCAACGGAATTAAATATTAGAGACACAATGCCGACTTAAGAACAGGAGGACTTAGTCTTCCCACTGTCTATGATTTGAGCATTTCCTGTGTGATCAGTTTTGCATTCCGATGCACCTCTGCGGGTTTATTGTATCCCTTGGACCTTCCCATTGACGATGAAACACAGAAATTGCATCGGAATTAAATATAAGAGACACAATGCCGACTTAAGTACAGGAAGACTGAGTGTTCCTACTGTCTATGTTTTGAGCGTTTCCTGTGTGATCAGTTTTGCATTCCGATGCACCTCCGCAGGTTTACTGTATCCATTGGTTCTTCCCATTGACAATGAAATACAGATATTGCATCGGAATTAAATATTAGAGACACAATGCCGTCTTAAGAACAGGAAGAATGAGTCATCCTACTGTCTATGTTTTGAGCGTTTCCTGTGTCACCATTTTCACATTCCGATGCACCTCTCCAGGTTTACTGTATTCCTTGGACCTTCGAATGACGATGAAATACAGAAATTGCATCGGAATACAGGAGACACAATGCCGACTTAAGTACAGGAAGACTGAGTTTTAGTACTGTCTATGTTTTGAGTGTTTCCTGTGTCACCAGTTTTACATTCCGATGCACCTCTGCAGATTTATTGTATCGTTTGGACCTTCCCATTGACGATGAAACACAGAAATTGCATCGGAATTAAATATAAGAGACACAATGCCGACTTAAGTACAGGATGACTGAGTCTTCCTACTGTCTATGTTTTGAGCGTTTCCTGTGTCACCAGTTTTACATTCCGATGCACCTCTCCACGTTTTCTGTATTCCTTGGACCTTCCGATTGACGATGAAATACAGAAATTGCATCGGAATTAAATATAGGAGACACAATGCCGACTTAAGTACAGGATGACTGAGTCTTCCTACTGTCTATGCTTTGAGCGTTTCCTGTGTCACCAGTTTTACATTCCGATGCACCTCTGCGGGTTTATTGTATCCCTTGGACCTTCCCATTGACGATGAAACACAGAAATTGCAGCGGAATTAAATATAAGAGACACAATGCCGACTTAAGTACTGGAAGACTGAGTCTTCTTACGGTCTATGTTTTGAGCGTTTCCTGTGTCACCAGGTTTACATTCCGATGCACCTTTGCAGGTTTACTGTATCCCTTCGACCTTCCCATTGGCGATGAAACGGCGAAATTGCATCGGAATTAAATATAAGAGACACAATGCCGACTTAAGTACAGGGAGGCTGAGTCTTAGTACTGTCTATGTTTGGAGCGTTTCCTGTGTCACCAGTCTTACATTCCGATGCACCTCTGCAGGGTTACTGTATCCCTTGGACCTTCCCATTGGCGATGAAACACAGAAATTGCATGGGAATTAAGTATAAGAGACACAATGCCGACTTAAGTACAGGAAGACTGAGTCCTCCTACTGTCTATGTTTTGAGCGTTTCCTGTGTCACCAGTTTTACATTCCGATGCACCTCTCCAGGTTTACTGTATTCATTGGACATTCCCATTGACGATGAAACACAGAAATTGCATCGGAATTAAAGATAAGATTCACAATGCCGACTTAAGTACAGGAAGACTGAGTCATCCTACTGTCTATGTTTTGAGCGTTTCCTGTGACACCAGTTTTAAATTCCGATGCACCTCTGCAGGTTTACTGTATCCATTGGACCTTCCCATTGTCGATGAAACACAGGAATTGCATCGGAAATAAATATTAGAGAAACAATGCCGACTTAAGAACAGGAAGACTGAGTCATCCTACTGTCTATGTTTTGAGCGTTTCCTGTGTCACCACTTTTACATTCAGATGCACTTCTGCAGGTTTACTGTTTACCCTTGGACCTTCCCACTGACGATGAAACACAGAAATTGCAGCGGAATTAAATATAAGAGACACAATGCCGACTTAAGTACAGGAAGACTGAGTCTTCTTACGGTCTATGTTTTGAGCGTTTCCTGTGTCACCAGGTTTACATTCCGATGCACCTTTGCAGGTTTACTGTATCCCTTCGACCTTCCCATTGGCGATGAAACGGCGAAATTGCATCGGAATTAAATATAAGAGACACAATGCCGACTTAAGTACAGGGAGGCTGAGTCTTAGTACTGTCTATGTTTGGAGCGTTTCCTGTGTCACCAGTCTTACATTCCGATGCACCTCTGCAGGGTTACTGTATCCCTTGGACCTTCCCATTGGCGATGAAACACAGAAATTGCATGGGAATTAAGTATAAGAGACACAATGCCGACTTAAGTACAGGAAGACTGAGTCCTCCTACTGTCTATGTTTTGAGCGTTTCCTGTGTCACCAGTTTTACATTCCGATGCACCTCTCCAGGTTTACTGTATTCATTGGACATTCCCATTGACGATGAAACACAGAAATTGCATCGGAATTAAAGATAAGATTCACAATGCCGACTTAAGTACAGGAAGTCTGAGTCTTCCTACTGTCTATGTTTTGAGCGTTTACTGTGTCAGCAGTTTTACATTCCGACGCACCTCTGCAAGTTTACTGTATCCCTTGGACCTTCACAGTGACGATCAAACACAGAAATTGCATCGGAATTAAATATAAGAGACACAATGCCGTGTTAAGAACAGGAAGACTGAGTCTTCCTACTGTCTTTGCTTTTAGCGTTTCCTGTTTCACCAGTTTTACATTCCGATGCACCTCTGCAGGTTTTCTGAATCCATTGGACCTACCCATTGTCGATGAAACACAGAAATTCCATCGGAATTAAATATAAGAGACACAATGCCGACTTAACTACAGGAAGACTGAGTCTTAGTACTCTCTATGTTATGAGCGCTTCCTGTGTCACCAGTCTTACATTCCGATGCACCTCTGCAGGTTTTCTGAATCCATTGGATCTTCCCATTGACGATGAAACACAGAAATTGCATCGGAATTAAATATAAGAGACACATTGCCGACCTAAGTACAGGAAGACTGAGTCTTCCTACTGTCTATGCTTTGAGCGTTTACTGTGTCACAAGTTTTACATTCCGATGCACCTCTGCAAGTTTACTGTATCCCTTGGACTATCACAGTGACGATCAAACACAGTAATTGCATCGGAATTAAATATAAGATACACAATGGAGTGTTAAGTACAGGAAGACTGTGTCTTAGTACTGTCTATGTTTTGAGCGTTTCCTGTGTCACCAGTTTTACATTCCGATGCACCTCTGCAGGTTTATTGTATCCCTTGCACCTTCCCATTGACGATGAAACACAGAAATTGCATCGGAATTATATATAAGAGACACAACGCCGACTTAAGTACAAGAAAACTGAGTATTCTTACGGTCTATATTCTGAGCGTTTGCTGTGTCACCAGTTTTACATTCCGATGCACCTCTGCAGGTTATAGTATCCACTGGACCTTCACAGTGGCGATGAAACACAGAAATTTCATCGGAATTAAATATAAGAGACACAATGCCCACTTAAGTACAGGAAGACTGAGTCTTAGTACTGTCTATGTTTTGAGCGTTTCCTGTGTCACCAGTTTTACATTCCGATGCACCTCTGCGGGTTTATTGTATCCCTTGGACTTTCCCATTGACGATGAAACACAGAAATTGCATCGGAATTAAATATAAGAGACACAATGCCGACTTAAGTACAGGAAGACTGAGTGTTCCTACTGTCTATGTTTTGAGCGTTTCCTGTGTGATCAGTTTTGCATTCCGATGCACCTCTGCAGGTTTACTGTATCCATTGGTTCTTCCCATTGACGATGAAATACAGAAATTGCATCGGAATTAAATATTAGAGACACAATGCCGACTTAAGAACAGGAAGACTGAGTCATCCTACTGTCTATGTTTTGAGCGTTTCCTGTGTCACCAGTTTTACATTCCGATGCACCTCTCCAGGTTTACTGTATTCCTTGGACCTTCGAATGACGATGAAATACAGAAATTGCATCGGAATATAGGAGACACAATGCCGACTTAAATACAGGAAGACTGAGTCTTAATACTGTCTATGTTTTGAGTGTTTCCTGTGTCACCAGTTTTACATTCCGATGCACCTCTAAAGGTTTATTGTATCGTTTGGACCTTCCCATTGACGATGAAACACAGAAATTGCTTCGGATTTTAATATAAGAGACACAATGCCGACATAAGTACAGGAAGATTTAGTCTTCCTACTGTCTATGTTTTGAGCGTTTCCAGCGTCACCAGTTTTACATTCCGATGCACCTCTGCAGGTTTACTGTGTCCATTGGACCTTCCCATTGACGATGAAACAAAGAAATTGCATCGGAATTAAATATAAGAGACACAATGCCGACTTAAGTACAGGAAGACTGAGTGTTCATACTGTCAATGCTTTGAGCGTTTCCTGCCTGATCAGTTTTGCATTCCGTAGCACCTCTGCAGGTTTACTGTATCCCTTGGACCTCCTATTGACGATGAAACACAGAAATTGCATCGGAATTAAATATAAGAGACACAATGCCGACTTAAGTACATTAAGACTGAGTCTTCTTACGGTCTATGTTTTGAGCGTTTCCTGTGACACCAGTTTTACATTCCGATGCACCTCTCCAGGTTTTCTGAATCCATTTGACCTTCCCATTGACGATGAAACACAGAAATTTCATCGGAATTAAATATTAGAGACACAATGCCGACTTAAGAACAGGAAGACTGAGTCTACCTACTGTCTATGTTTGAGCGTTTCCTGTGTCACCAGTTTTACATTCCGATGCACCTCTGCAGGTTTACAGTATCCACTGGACCTTCACAGTGGCGATGAAACACAGAAATTTCATCGGAATTAAATATAAGAGACACAATGCCGACTTAAGTACAGGAAGACTGAGTCTTAGTACAGTCTATGTTTTGAGCGTTTCCTGTGTCACCAGTTTTACATTCCCATGCACCTCTGCAGGTTTACTGTATCCCTTGGACCTTCCCATTGACGATGAAACACAGAAATTGCATCGGAATTAAATATAAGAGACACAATGCCGACTTAAGTACAGGAAGACTGAGTGTTCCTACTGTCTATGTTTTGAGCGTTTCCTGTGTGATCAGTTTTGCATTCCGATGCACCTCCGCAGGTTTACTGTATCC
Organism: Schistocerca nitens; assembly: GCF_023898315.1. Taxonomy (NCBI): domain Eukaryota; kingdom Metazoa; phylum Arthropoda; class Insecta; order Orthoptera; family Acrididae; genus Schistocerca; species Schistocerca nitens. Next base: position 10,905,045 of record NC_064621.1, on the reverse strand, counting down.
ATTGGTTCTTCCCATTGACGATGAAATACAGAAATTGCATCGGAATTAAATATTAGAGACACAATGCCGACTTAAGCACAGGAAGACTGAGTCATCCTACTGTCTATGTTTTGAGCGTTTCCTGTGTCACCAGTTTTACATTCCGATGCACCTCTCCAGGTTTACTGTATTCCTTGGACCTTCGAATGACGATGAAATACAGAAATTGCATCGGAATACAGGAGACAAAATGCCGACTTAAGTACAGGAAGACTGAGTCTTAGTACTGTCTATGTTTTGAGTGTTTCCTGTGTCACCAGTTTTACATTCCGATGCACCTCTGCAGGTTTATTGTATCGTTTGGACCTTCCCATTGACGATGAAACACAGAACTTGCATCTGAATTAAATATAAGAGACACAATGCCGACTTAAGTACAGGATGACTGAGTCTTCCTACTGTCTATGTTTTGAGCGTATCCTGTGTCACCAGTTTTACATTCCGATGCACCTCTGCAGGTTTATTGTATCCCTTGCACCTTCCCATTGACGATGAAACACAGAAATTGCATCGGAATTAAATATAGGAGACACAATGCCGACTTAAGTACAGGATGACTGAGTCTTCCTACTGTCTATGTTTTGAGCGTTTCCTGTGTCACCAGTTTTACATTCCGATGCACCTCTGCAGGTTTATTGTATCCCTTGCACCTTCCCATTGACGATGAAACACAGAAATTGCATCGGAATTAAATATAAGAGACACAACGCCGACTTAAGTACAAGAAAACTGAGTATTATTACGGTCTATAATTTGAGCGTTTCCTGTGTCACCAGTTTTACATTCCGATGCACCTCTGCAGGTTTACTGTATCCACTGGACCTTCACAGTGGCGATGAAACACAGAAATTTTATCGGAATTGAATATAAGAGACACAATGCCGACTTAAGTACAGGAAGACTGAGTCTTAGTACTGTCTATGTTTTGAGCGTTTCCTGTGTCACCAGTTTTACATTCCGATGCAACTCTGCGGGTTTATTGTATCCCTTGGACCTTCCCATTGACGATAAAACACAGAAATTGCATCGGAATTAAATATAAGAGACACAATGCCGACTTAAGTACAGGAAGACTGAGTGTTCCTACTGTCTATGTTTTGAGCGTTTCCTGTGTGATCAGTTTTGCATTCCGATGCACCTCTGCAGGTTTACTGAATCCATTGGTTCTTCCCATTTACGATGAAATACCGAAATTGCATCGGAATTAAATATTAGAGACACAATGCCGACTTAAGAACAGGAAGACTGAGTCATCTTACTGTCTATGTTTAGAGCGTTTCCTGTGTCACCAGTTTTGCATTCCGATGCACCCCTCCAGGTTTACTGTATTCCTTGGACCTTCCGAATGACGATGAAATACAGATATTGCATCGGAATATAGGAGACACAATGCCGACTTAAGTACAGGAAGACTGAGTCTTCCTACTGTCTATGTTTTGAGCGTTTCCTGTGTCACCAGTTTTACATTCCGATGCACCACCTGCAAGTTTACTGTATTCCTTGGACCTTCACAGTGACGATCAAACACAGTAATTGCACCGGAAATAAATATAAGGGACACAATGCTGTGTTAACAACAGGAAGACTGTGTCTTCCTACTGTCTATGTTTTTTAGTGTTTCCTGTGTCACCAGTTTTACATTCCTGTGCACCTCTGCAGGTTTACTGTATCCCTTGGGCCTTCCCACTGACGATGAAACACAGAAATTGCATCGGAATTAAATATAAGACATACAATGCCGACTTAAGTACATTAAGACTGAGTCTTCTTACGGTCTATGCTTTGAGCGTTTCCTGTGTCACCAGTTTTACATTCCGATTCACCTCTCCAGGTTTTCTGAATCCATTGGACCTTCCCATTGACGATGAAACACAGAAATTGCATCGGAATTAAATATTAGAGACACAATGGCGACTTAAGAACAGGAAGACTGAGTCTACCTACTGTCTATGTTTTGAGCGTTTCCTGTGTCACCAGTTTTACATTCCGATGCACCTCTCCACGTTTACTGTATTCCTTGGACCTTCCGATTGACGATGAAATACAGAAATTGCATCGGAATTAAATATAGGAGACACAATGGCGACTTAAGTACAGGAAGACTGAGTCTTCCTACTGTCTATGTTTTGAGCGTTTCCTGTGTCACCAGTTTTACATTCCGATGCACCTCTGCAGGTTTATTGTATCCCTTGCACCTTCCCATGGACGATGAAACACAGAAATTGCATCGGAATTAAATGTAAGAGACACAATGCCGACTTAAGTACAGGAAGACTGAGTCTTCCTACTGTCTATGTTTTGAGCGTTTCCTGTGTCACTTGTTTTACATTCCGATGCACCACTGCAGGTTTACTGTATCCCTTGGACCTTCCCATTGACGATGAAGCACAGAAATTGCATCGGAATTAAATATAAGAGACACAACGCCGACTTAAGTACAAGAAAACTGAGTATTCTTACGGTCTATATTTTGAGCGTTTCCTGTGTAACAAGTTTTACATTCCGATGCACCTCTGCAGGTTTACTGTATCCACTGCACTTTCACAGTGGCGATGAAACACAGAAATTTTATCGGAATTAAATATAAGAGACACATTGCCGACTTAAGTACAGGAAGACTGAGTCTTAGTACTGTCTATGTTTTGAGCGTTTCCTGTGTCACCAGTTTTACATTCCGATGCAACTCTGCGGGTTTATTGTATCCCTTGGACCTTCCCATTGACGATGAAACACAGACATTGCATCGGAATTAAATATAAGAGACACAATGCCGACTTAAGTACAGGAAGACTGAGTGTTCCTACTGTCTATGTTTTGAGCGTTTCCTGTGTGATCAGTTTTGCATTCCGATGCACCTCTGTTGGTTTACTGAATCCATTGGTTCTTCCCATTGACGATGAAATACAGAAGTTGCAACGGAATTAAATATTAGAGACACATTGCCGACTTAAGAACAGGAAGTCTGAGTCATCTTACTGTCTAACTTTTGAGCGTTTCCTGTGTCACCAGTTTTACATTCCGATGCACCTCTGCAGGTTTACTGTATCCCTTGTGCCTTCCCAATGACGAAGAAACACAGAAATTGCATCGGAATTAAATATAAGAGACACAATGCCGACTTAAGTACAGGAAGACTGAGCCTTCCTACTGTCTAGGCTTAGAGCGTTTCCTGTGTCACCAGTTTTACATTCCGATGCACCACTCCAGGTCTACTGTATTCCTTGAACCTTCCGAATGACGATGAAATACAGATATTGCATCGGAATATAGGAGACACAATGCCGACTTAAGTACAGGAAGACTGAGTCTTCCTACTGTCTATGTTTTGAGCGTTTCCTGTGTCACCAGTTTTACATTCCGTTGCACCTCTTGCAAGTTTACTGTATTCCTTGGACCATCACAGTGACGATCAAACACAGAAATTGCACCGGAATTAAATATAAGAGACACAATGCCGACTTAAGTACAGGATGACTGAGTCTTCCTGTCTATGTTTTGAGCGTTTCCTGCGTCACCAGTTTTACATTCCGTTGCACCTCTGCAGGTTTACTGTATCCATTGGACCTTCCCATTGACGATGAATCACAGAAATTGCATCATATTGTAATATAAGATACACAATTTCTGACTTAAGTACAGGAAGACTGAGTCTTCCCACTGTCTATGCTTTGAGCATTTCCTGTGTGATCAGTTTTGCATTCCGATGCACCTCAGCAGGTTTACTGTATCCCTTGGATCATCCCATTGACGTTGAAACACAGAAATTGCATCGGAATTAAATATAGGAGACACAATGCCGACATAAGTACAGGAAGATTTAGTCTTACTACTGTCTATGTTTTGAGCGTTTCCAGCGTCACCAGTTTTACATTCCGATGCACCTCTGCAGGTTTACTGTATCCCTTCGACCTTCCCATTGACGATGAAACACAGAAATTGTTTCGGAATTAAATATAAGAGACACAATGCCGACTTACGTACAGGAAGGCTGAGTCTTAGAACTGTCTATGTTTTGAGCGTTTCCTGTGTCACCAGTTTTACATTCCAATGCACCTCTGCAGGTTTACTGTATCCATTGACGTTCCCATTGACGATGAAACACAGAACTTGCATCGGAATTAAATATAAGAGACACAATGCCGACTTAAGTACAAGAAAACTGAGTCTTCTTACGGTCTATGTTTTGAGCGTTTCCTGTGTCTCCAGTCTTACATTCCGATGCACCTCTGCAGGTATACTGTATCCCTTGGACCTTCCCATTGACGATGAAACACATAAATTGCATCGGAAATAAATATAAGAGAGACAATGACGACTTAAGTACAGGAAGACTGAGTCTTCGTAATGTCTATGATTTAAACGTTTCCTGTGTCACCAGTTTTAAATTCCGATGCACCTCTCCAGGTTTACTGAATCCATTGGACCTTCCCATTGATGATGAAACACAGAAATTACATCGGAATTAAATATTAGAGACGCAATGCCGACTTAAGAACAGGAAGACTGAGTCTTCCTACTGTCTATGTTTTGAGCGTTTCCTGTGTCACCAGTTTTACATTCCGATGCACCTCTGCAGGTTTACTGTATCCATTGGACCTTCCCATTGACGATGAAACACAGAAATTGCATCGGAATTAAATATAAGAGACACAATGTGGACTTAAGAACAGGAAGACTGAGTCTTCCTACTGTCTATGTTTTGAGCGTTTCCTGTGTCACCAGTTTTACATTCCGATGCACATCTGCTGGTATATTGTATCCCTTGGACCTTCCTGTTAACGATGAGACACAGAAATTGCATGGGAATTAAATATAACAGACACAATGCCGACTTAAGTACAGGAAGACTGAGTCTTCGTCATGTCTATGTTCTAAACGTTTCCTGTGTCACTAGTTTTACATTCCGATGCACCTCTGCAGCTTTACTGTATCCATCGACCTTCCCATTGACGATGAAACACAGAAATTGCATCGGAATTAAATATAAGAGACACAACGCCGACTTAAGTACAAGAAAACTGAGTCTTCTTACGGTCTATGTTTTGAGCGTTTCCTGTGTCACCAGTTTTACATTCCGATGCACCTCAGCAGGTTTACTGTATCCCTTCGACCTTCCCATTGACGATGAAACACAGAAATTGCATCGGAATTAAATATTAGAGGCACAATGCCGACTTAAGAACACGAGGACTGAGTCTTCCTACTGTCTATGTTTTGAGCGTTTCCTGTGTCACCACTTTTAAATTCCGATGCACCTCTGCAGGTTTACTGTATCCATTGGACCTTCCCATTGACGATGAAATACAGAAATTGCAGCGGAATTAAATATTAGAGACACAATGCCGACTTAAGAACAGGAAGACTGAGTCATCCTACTGTCTATGTTTTGAGCGTTTCCTGTGTCACCAGTTTTACATTCCGATGCACCTCTGCAAGTTTACTGTATCCCTTGGACCTTCACAGTGACGATCAAACACAGAAATTGCATCGGAATTAAAAGTAAGGGACACAATGCCGTGTTAAGAACAGTAAGTCTGAGTCTTCCTACTGTCTATGTTTTTTAGCGTTTCCTGTGTCACCGGTTTTACATTCCGATGCACCTCTGCATGTTTACTGTATCCCTTGGGCCTTCACATAGGCGATGAAACACAGAAATTGCATCGGAAATAAATATAAGAGACACAATGCCGACTTAAGTACAGGAAGACTGAGTCTTCGTAATGTCTATTTCTTAAACGTTTCGTGTGTCACCAGTTTTACATTCCGATGCACCTCTCCAGGTTTACTGAATCCATTGGACCTTCCCATTGATGATGAAACACAGAAATTACATCGGAATTAAATATTAGAGACACAATGCAGACTTAAGAACAGGAAGACTGAGTCTTCCAACTGTCTATGTTTTGAGCGTTTCCTGTGTCACCAGTTTTACATTCAGATGCACCTCTCCAGGTTTACTGTGTCCATTGGACCTTCCTATTGACGATGAAACACAGAAATTGCATCGGAATTAAATATAAGAGGCACAATGCGGACTTAAGAAGAGGAAGACTGAGTCTTCCTACTGTCTATGTTTTGAGCATTCCCTGTGTCACCAGTTTACATTCTGATGCACATCTGCTTGTTTATTGTATCCCTTGAACTTTCCTATTAACGATGAGACACAGAATTTGCATCGGAATTAAATATAAGAGACACAATGCCGACTTAAGTACAGGAAGACTGAGTCTTCGTAATGTCTATGTTTTAAACGTTTCCTGTGTCACCAGTTTTACATTCCGATGCACCTCTGCAGCTTTACTGTACCCATTGGACCTTCCCATTGACGATGAAACACAGAAATTGCATCGGAATTAAATACAAGAGACACAACGCCGACTTAAGTACAAGAAAGCTGAGTCTTCTTACGGTCTATGTTTTGAGCGTTTCCTGTGTCACCAGTTTTACATTCCGATGCACCTCTGCAGGTTTACTGTTTACCCTTGGACCTTCCCATTGACGATGAAACACAGAAATTGCATCGGAATTAAATATTAGAGACACAATGCCGTGTTAAGAACAGGAAGACTGAGTCTTCCTACTGTCTATGTTTTTTAACGTTTCCTGTTTCACCAGTTTTACATTCCGATGCACCTCTGCAGGTTTACTGTATCCCTTGTGCCTTCCCATTGACGAAGAAACACAGAAATTGCATCGGAATTAAATATAAGAGACACAATGCCGACTTAAGTACAGGAAGACTGAGTCTTGCTACTGTCTATGTTTTGAGCGTTTCCTGTGTCACCTGTTTTACATTCCCATGCACCTCTGCAGGTTTTCTGTACCCATTGGACCTTCCCATTGACGATGAAACAGAAATTGCATCGGAAATAAATCCAAGAGACACAACGCCGACTTAAGTACAAGAAAACTGAGTCTTCCTACTGTCTATGTTTTTTAGCGTTTCCTGTGTCACCAGTTTTACATTCCGATGCACCTCTGCAGGTTTACTGTATCCCTTGGATCTTCCCATTGACGATGAAACACAGAAATTGCATCGAAATTAAATATAGGAGACACAATGCCGACATAAGTACAGGAAGATTTAGTCTTACTACTGTCTATGTTTTGAGCGTTTCCAGCGTCACCAGTTTTACATTCCGATGCAACTCTGCAGGTTTACTGTGTCCATTGGACCTTCCCATTGACGATGAAACAAGGAAATTGCATCGCAATTAAATATAAGAGACACAATGACGACTTAAGTACAGGAAGACTGAGTGTTCATACTGTCTATGTTTTGAGCGTTTCCTGTGAGATCAGTTTTGCATTCCGTGGCACCTCTGCAGGTTTACTGTATCCCTTGGACTTCCTATTGACGATGAAACACAGAAATTGCATCGGAATTAAATATTAGAGACACAATGCCGACTTAAGAACAGGAAGACTGAGTCTACCTACTGTCTATGTTTTGAGCGTTTCCTGTGTCACCAGTTTTACATTCCGATGCACCTCTCCACGTTTACTGTATTCCTTGGACCTTCCGATTGACGATGAAATACAGAAATTGCATCGGAATTAAATATAGGAGACACAATGCCGACTTAAGTACAGGAAGACTGAGTCTTCCTACTGTCTATGTTTTGAGCGTTTCCTGTGTCACCAGTTTTACATACCGATGCACCTCTGCAGGTTTACTGTATCCCTTCGACCCTCCCATTGACGATGAAACACCGAAATTGCTTCGGAATTAAATATAAGAGACACAATGCCGACTTACGTACAGGAAGGCTGAGTCTTAGAACTGTCTATGTTTTGAGCGTTTCCTGTGTCACCAGTTTTACATTCCAATGCACCTCTGCAGGTTAACTGTATCCATTGACGTTCCCATTGACGATGAAACACAGAACTTGCATCGGAATTAAATATAAGAGACACAATGCGGACTTAAGAACAGGAAGACTGAGTCTTCCTACTGTCTATGTTTTGAGCGTTTCCTGTGTCACCAGTTTTACATTCCGATGCACATCTGCTGGTATATTGTATCCCTTGGACCTTCCTGTTAACGATGAGACACAGAAATTGCATAGGAATTAAATATAACAGACACAATGCCGACTTAAGTACAGGAAGACTGAGTCTTCGTCATGTCTATGTTTTAAACGTTTCCTGTGTCACTAGTTTTACATTCCGATGCACCTCTGCAGCTTTACTGTATCCATCGACCTTCCCATTGACGATGAAACACAGAATTTGCATCGGAATTAAATATAAGAGACACAACGCCGACTTAAGTACAAGAAAACTGAGTCTTCTTACGGTCTATGATTTGAGCGTTTCCTGTGTCACCAGTTTTACATTCCGATGCACCTCTGCAGGTTTACTGTATCCCTTCGACCTTCCCATTGACGATGAAACACAGAAATTGCATCGGAATTAAATATTAGAGACACAATGCCGACTTAAGAACACGAGGACTGAGTCTTCCTACTGTCTATGTTTTGAGCGTTTCCTGTGTCACCAGATTTAAATTCCGATGCACCTCTCCAGGTTTACTGTATCCATTGGACCTTCCCATTGACGATGAAATACAGAAATTGTAGCGGAATTAAATATTAGAGACACAATGCCGACTTAAGAACAGGAAGACTGAGTCTTCCTAGTGTCTATGTTTTGAGCGTTTCCTGTGTGATCAGTTTTGCATTCCGATGCACCTCTGCAGGTTTACTGTATCCCTTGGACCTTCCTATTGACGATGAAACACAGAAATTGCATCGGAATTAAATATAAGAGACACAATGCCGACTAAAGTACAGGAAGACTGAGACTTCGTAATGTCTATGATTTGAGCGTTTCCTGTGTCACCTGTTTTACATTCCGATGCACCTCTCCAGGTTTACTGAATCCATTGGACCTTCCCATTGATGATGAAACACAGAAATTACATCGGAATTAAATATTAGAGACACAATGCCGACTTAAGAACAGGAAGACTGAGTCTTCCAACTGTCTATGTTATGAGCGTTTCCTGTGTCACCAGTTTTACATTCAGATGCACCTCTCCAGGTTTACTGTATCCATTGGACCTTCCTATTGACGATGAAACACAGAAATTGCATCGGAATTAAATATAAGAGGCACAATGTGGACCTAAGAACTGGAAGACTGAGTCTTCCTACTGTCTATGTTTTGAGCATTCCCTGTGTCACCAGTTTACATTCCGATGCACATCTGCTTGTTTATTGTATCCCTTGAACTTTCCTATTAACGATGAAAAAACAGAAATTGCATCGGAATTAAATATAAGAGACACAATGCCGACTTAAGTACAGGAAGACTGAGTCTTCGTAATGTCTATGTTTTAAACGTTTCCTGTGTCACCAGTTTTACATTCCGATGCACCTCTGCAGCTTTACTGTACCCATTGGACCTTCCCATTGACGATGAAACACAGAAATTTCATCGGAATTAAATACAAGAGACACAACGCCGACTTAAGTACAAGAAAACTGAGTCTTCTTACGGTCTATATTTTGAGCGTTTCCTGTGTCACCAGTTTTACATTCCGATGCACCTCTGCAGGTTTACTGTTTACCCTTGGACCTTCCCATTGACGATGAAACACAGAAATTGCATCGGAATTAAATATTAGAGACACAATGCCGTGTTAAGAACAGGAAGACTGAGTCTTCCTACTGTCTATGTTTTTTAACGTTTCCTGTTTCACCAGTTTTACATTCCGATGCACCTCTGCACGTTTACTGTATCCCTTGTGCCTTCCCATTGACGAAGAAACACAGAAATTGCATCGGAATTAAAAATAAGAGACACAATGCCCACTTAAGTACAGGAAGACTGAGTCTTGCTACTGTCTATGTTTTGAGCGTTTCCTGTGTCACCTGTTTTACACTCCCATGCACCTCTGCAGGTTTACTGTACCCATTGGACCTTCCCAATGACGATAAAACAGAGAAATTGCATTGGAATTAAATATAAGAGACACAACGCCTACTTAAGTACAAGAAAACTGAGTCTTCTTACGGTCTATGATTTGAGCGCTTCCTGTGTCACCAGTTTTACATTCCGATACACCTCTGCAAGTTTTCTGTATCCCTTGGACGTTGCCAATGACGATGAAACACAGAAATTGCATCGGAATTAAATATAACAGACACAATGCCGACTTCAGTACTGGAAGACTGAGTTTTCCTACTGTCTATGTTTTGAGCGTTTCCTGTGTCACCAGTTTTACATTCCGTTGCACCTCTGCAGGTTTACTGTATCCATTGAACCTTCCCATTGACGATGAATCACAGAAATTGCATCGGATTGATATATAAGATACACAATGCTGACTTAAGTACAGGAAGACTGAGTCTTCCCACTGACTATGTTATGAGCGTTTCCTGTGTGATCAGTTTTGCATTCCGATGCACCTCTGCAGAATTACTGTAACCCTTCGACCTTCCCATTGACGATAAAACACAGAAATTGAATCGGAATTAAATATAAGAGACACAATGACGACAAGTACAGAAAGATTTAGTCTTCCTATTGTCTATGATTTGAGCGTTTCCTGCGTCACCCGTTTTACATTCCGATGCACCTCTGCAGGTTTACTGTGTCCATTGGATCTTCCCATTGACGATGAAACACAGAAATTGCATCGGAATTAAACATAAGAGACACAATGCCGACTTAAGTACAGGAAGACTGAGTCTTCCTACTGTCTATGTTTTGAGCGTTTTCTGTGTGATCAGTTTTGCATTCCGATGCACCTCTGCAGGTTTACTGTGTCCATTGGACCTTCCCATTGACGATGAAACACAGAAATTGCATCGGAATTAAATATAAGAGACACAATGCCGACGTAAGTACAGGACGATTGAGTCTTCCTACTGTCTATGTTTTGAGCGTTTCCTGTGTGATCAGTTTTGCATTCCGATGCACCTCTGCAGGTTTACTGTATCCCTTGGACCTTCCCATTGACGATGAAACACAGAAATTGCATCGTAATAAAATATTAGAGACACAATGCCGACGTAAGAACAGGTAGACTGAGTCTTCCAACTGTCTATGCTTTGAGCGTTTCCTGTGTCACCAGTTTTACATTCCCATGCACCTCTGCAGGTTTACTGTATCCAGTGGACCATCCCATTGACGATGAAACACAGAAATTGCATCGGAATTAAATATAAGAAACACAACGCCGACTTAAGCACAAGAAAACTGAGTCTACTTACTGTCTATGATTTGAGCGTTTCCTGTGTCACCAGTTCTACATTCCGGTACACCTCTGCAGGTTTACTGAATCCCTTGAACCTTCCGATTGACGATGACACACAGAAATTGCATCGGAATTAAATATAAGAGACACAGTGCCGACTACAGTACAGGAAGACTGAGTCTTCCTACTGTCTATGTTTTGAGCGTTTCCTGTGTCACCAGTTTTACATTCCGTTGCACCTCTGCAGGTTTACTGTATCCCTTGGACCTTCCTATTGACGATGAAACACAGAAATTGCATCGGAATTAAATATAAGAGACACAATGCCGACTAAAGTACAGGAAGACTGAGACTTCGTAATGTCTATGATTTGAGCGTTTCCTGTGTCACCTGTTTTACATTCCGATGCACCTCTCCAGGTTTACTGAATCCATTGGACCTTCCCATTGATGATGAAACACAGAAATTACATCGGAATTAAATATTAGAGACACAATGCCGACTTAAGAACAGGAAGACTGAGTCTTCCAACTGTCTATGTTATGAGCGTTTCCTGTGTCACCAGTTTTACATTCAGATGCACCTCTCCAGGTTTACTGTATCCATTGGACCTTCCTATTGACGATGAAACACAGAAATTGCATCGGAATTAAATATAAGAGGCACAATGTGGACCTAAGAACTGGAAGACTGAGTCTTCCTACTGTCTATGTTTTGAGCATTCCCTGTGTCACCAGTTTACATTCCGATGCACATCTGCTTGTTTATTGTATCCCTTGAACTTTCCTATTAACGATGAAAAAACAGAAATTGCATCGGAATTAAATATAAGAGACACAATGCCGACTTAAGTACAGGAAGACTGAGTCTTCGTAATGTCTATGTTTTAAACGTTTCCTGTGTCACCAGTTTTACATTCCGATGCACCTCTGCAGCTTTACTGTACCCATTGGACCTTCCCATTGACGATGAAACACAGAAATTTCATCGGAATTAAATACAAGAGACACAACGCCGACTTAAGTACAAGAAAACTGAGTCTTCTTACGGTCTATGTTTTGAGCGTTTCCTGTGTCACCAGTTTTACATTCCGATGCACCTCTGCAGGTTTACTGTTTACCCTTGGACCTTCCCATTGACGATGAAACACAGAAATTGCATCGGAATTAAATATTAGAGACACAATGCCGTGTTAAGAACAGGAAGACTGAGTCTTCCTACTGTCTATGTTTTTTAACGTTTCCTGTTTCACCAGTTTTACATTCCGATGCACCTCTGCACGTTTACTGTATCCCTTGTGCCTTCCCATTGACGAAGAAACACAGAAATTGCATCGGAATTAAATATAAGAGACACAATGCCCACTTAAGTACAGGAAGACTGAGTCTTGCTACTGTCTATGTTTTGAGCGTTTCCTGTGTCACCTGTTTTACACTCCCATGCACCTCTGCAGGTTTACTGTAACCATTGGACCTTCCCAATGACGATAAAACAGAGAAATTGCATTGGAATTAAATATAAGAGACACAACGCCTACTTAAGTACAAGAAAACTGAGTCTTCTTACGGTCTATGATTTGAGCGCTTCCTGTGTCACCAGTTTTACATTCCGATACACCTCTGCAAGTTTTCTGTATCCCTTGGACGTTGCCAATGACGATGAAACACAGAAATTGCATCGGAATTAAATATAACAGACACAATGCCGACTTCAGTACTGGAAGACTGAGTTTTCCTACTGTCTATGTTTTGAGCGTTTCCTGTGTCACCAGTTTTACATTCCGTTGCACCTCTGCAGGTTTACTGTATCCATTGAACCTTCCCATTGACGATGAATCACAGAAATTGCATCGGATTGATATATAAGATACACAATGCTGACATAAGTACAGGAAGACTGAGTCTTCCCACTGACTATGTTATGAGCGTTTCCTGTGTGATCAGTTTTGCATTCCGATGCACCTCTGCAGAATTACTGTAACCCTTCGACCTTCCCATTGACGATAAAACACAGAAATTGAATCGGAATTAAATATAAGAGACACAATGACGACAAGTACAGAAAGATTTAGTCTTCCTATTGTCTATGATTTGAGCGTTTCCTGCGTCACCAGTTTTACATTCCGATGCACCTCTGCAGGTTTACTGTGTCCATTGGATCTTCCCATTGACGATGAAACACAGAAATTGCATCGGAATTAAACATAAGAGACACAATGCCGACTTAAGTACAGGAAGACTGAGTCTTCCTACTGTCTATGTTTTGAGCGTTTTCTGTGTGATCAGTTTTGCATTCCGATGCACCTCTGCAGGTTTACTGTGTCCATTGGACCTTCCCATTGACGATGAAACACAGAAATTGCATCGGAATTAAATATAAGAGACACAATGCCGACGTAAGTACAGGACGATTGAGTCTTCCTACTGTCTATGTTTTGAGCGTTTCCTGTGTGATCAGTTTTGCATTCCGATGCACCTCTGCAGGTTTACTGTATCCCTTGGACCTTCCCATTGACGATGAAACACAGAAATTGCATCGTAATAAAATATTAGAGACACAATGCCGACGTAAGAACAGGTAGACTGAGTCTTCCTACTGTCTATGTTTTGAGCGTTTCCTGTGTCACCAGTTTTACATTCCCATGCACCTCTGCAGGTTTACTGTATCCAGTGGACCATCCCATTGACGATGAAACACAGAAATTGCATCGGAATTAAATATAAGAAACACAACGCCGACTTAAGCACAAGAAAACTGAGTCTACTTACTGTCTATGATTTGAGCGTTTCCTGTGTCACCAGTTCTACATTCCGGTACACCTCTGCAGGTTTACTGAATCCCTTGAACCTTCCCATTGACGATGACACACAGAAATTGCATCGGAATTAAATATAAGAGACACAGTGCCGACTACAGTACAGGAAGACTGAGTCTTACTACTGTCTATGTTTTGAGCGTTTCCTGTGTCACCAGTTTTACATTCCGTTGCACCTCTGCAGGTTTACTGTATCCATTGGACCTTCCCATTGACGATGAATCACAGAAATTGCATCGGATTGAAATATAAGATACACAATGCTAACTTAAGTACAGGAAGACTGAGTCTTCCCACTGTCTATGTTTTGAGCGTTTCCTGTGTGACCAGTTTAGCATTCCGATGCACCTCTGCAGGTTTACTGTATCCCTTGGACCTTCCCATTGACGATGAAACACAGAAATTGAATCGGGATTAAATATAAGAGACACAATGCCGACTTAAGTACAGGAAGATTTAGTCTTCCTATTGTCCACGTTTTGAGCGTTTCCAGCGTCACCAGTTTTACATTCCGATGCACCTCTGCAGGTTTACTGTATCCCTTCGACCTTCCCATTGACGATGATACACCGAAATTGCATCGGAATTAAATATAAGAGACACAATTCCGACTTAAGAACACGAGGACTGAGTCTTCCTACTGTCTATGTTTTGAGCGTTTCCTGTGTTGCCAGTTTTACATTCCGATGCATATCTGCAGGTTTATTGTATCCCTTGGACCTTCCTATTGACGATGAGACACAGAAATTGCATCGAAATTGAATATAAGAGACACAATGCCGACATAAGTAGAGGAAGACTAAGTCTTCCTACTGTCCATGTTTTGAGCGTTTCCTGTGTCACCAGTCTTACATTCCGATGCACCCCTGCAGGTTTACTGTATCCCTTGGCCTTTCCCATTGACGATGAAACACAGAAATTGCATCGGAATTAAATATAAGAGACACAATGCCGACTTAAGTACAGGAAGACTGAGTCTTCGTAATGTCTATGTTTTAAACGTGTCCTGTGTCACCTGTTTTACATTCCGATGCACCTCTCCAGGTTAACCGAATCCATTGGACCTTCCCATTGACGATGAAATACAGAAATTGCATCGTAATTAAATATTACAGACACAATGCCGACGTAAGAACAGGTAGTCTGAGTCTTCCTACTGTCTATGTTTTGAGCGTTTCCTGTGTCACCAGTTTTACATTCCGATGCACCTCTACAGGATTACTGTATCCACTGGACCTTCCCATTGACGATGAAACACAGAAATAGCATCGGAATTAAATATTAGAGACACAATGCGGACTTAAGTACAGGAAGACTGAGTCTTCCTACTGTCTATGTTTTGAGCGTTTCCTGTGTCACCAGTTTTACATTCCCATGCACCTCTGCAGGTTTACTGTATCCATTGGACCTTCCCATTGACGATGAAACGCAGACATTGCATCGGAATTAAATATAAGAGACACAACGCCGGCTTAAGTACAAGAAAACTGAGTCTTCTTACGGTCTATGATTTGAGCGTTTCCTGTGTCACCAGTTTTACATTCCGATACACCTCTGCAGGTTTACTGTATCCATTGGACCTTCCCATTGGCGATGAAACACAGAAATTGCATCGGAATTAAATATAAGAGACACAACGCCGACTTAAGTACAAGAAAACTGAGTATTCGTACGGTCTATGTTTTGAGCGTTTCCTGTGCCACCTGTTTTACATTACGTTGCACCTCTGCAGGTTTACTGTATCCATTGGACCTTCCCATTGACGATGAAACACAGAAATTGCATCGGAATTAAATATTAGAGACACAATGCCGACTTAAGAACACGAGGACTGAGTCTTCCTACTGTCTATGATTTGAGCGTTTCCTGTGTTGCCAGTTTTACATTCCGATGCACCTCTGCAGGTTTACTGTATCCCTTGGACCTTCCCATTGACGATGAAACACAGAAATTGCATCGGAATTAAATATAAGAGACACAACGCCGACTTAAGTACAAGAAAACTGAGTCTTCTTACGGTCTATGATTTGAGCGTTTCCTGTTTAACCAGTTTTACATTCCGATACACCTCTGCAGGTTTACTGTATCCCTTGGACCTTCCCATTGACGATGACACACAGAAATTGCATCGGAATTAAATATAAGAGACACAGTGCCGACTTAAGAACACGAGGACTGAGTCTTCCTACTGTCTATGATTTGAGCGTTTCCTGTGTTGCCAGTTTTACATTCCGATGCACCTCTGCAGGTTTACTGTATCCTTTGGACCTTCCCATTGACAATGAAACACAGAAATTGCCACGGAATTAAATGTTAGAGACACAATGCCGACTTAAGAACAGGAAGACTGAGTCTTCCTACTGTCTATGTGTTGAGCGTTTCCCTATGTCACCAGTTTTACATTCCGATGCATATCTGCAGGTTTATTGTATCCCTTGTACCTTCCCATTGACGATGAAACACAGAAAATGCATCGGAATTAAATATAACAGACACAATGCCGACTGAAGTACAGGAAGACTGAGTCTTCCTACTGTCTATGTTTTGAGCGTTTGGTGTGTCACCAGTTTTACATTCCGATGCACCTCTGCAGGTTTACTGTATCCATTGGACCTTCCCATTGACGATGAAACACAGAAATTGCATCGGAATTAAATATAAGAGACACAACGCCGACTTAAGTACAAGAAAACTGAGTTTTCTTACGGTCTATGTTTTGAGCGTTTCCTGTGCCACCTGTTTTACATTACGTTCCACCTATGCAGGTTTACTGTATCCATTGGAACTTCCCATTGACGATGAAACACAGAAATTGCATCGGAATTAAATATTAGAGACACAATGCCGACTTAAGAACACGAGGATTGAGTCTTCCTACTGTCTATGATTTGAGCGTTTCCTGTGTTGCCAGTTTTACATTCCGATGCACCTCTGCAGGTTTACTGTATCCCTTGGACCTTCCTATTGACGATGAAACACAGAAATTCATCGGAATTAAATATAAGAGACACAACGCCGACTTAAGTACAAGAAAACTGAGTCTTCTTACGGTCTATGATTTGAGCGTTTCCTGTTTCACCAGTTTTACATTCCGATACACCTCTGCAGGTTTACTGTATCCCTTTGGACCTTCTCATTGACGATGACACACAGAAATTGCATCGGAATTAAATATAAGAGACACAGTGCCGACTTAAGAACACGAGGACTGAGTCTTCCTACTGTCTATGATTTGAGCGTTTCCTGTGTTGCCAGTTTTACATTCCGATGCACCTCTGCAGGTTTACTGTATCCATAGGACCTTCCCATTGACAATGAAACACAGAAATTGCATCGGAATTAAATGTTAGAGACACAATGCCGACTTAAGAACAGGAAGACTGAGTCTTCCTACTGTCTATGTGTTGAGCGTTTCCCTATGTCACCAGTTTTACATTCCGATGCATATCTGCAGGATTATTGTATCCCTTGGACCTTCTTATTGACGATGAGACA
Source organism: Schistocerca nitens (assembly GCF_023898315.1). Classification (NCBI taxonomy): domain Eukaryota; kingdom Metazoa; phylum Arthropoda; class Insecta; order Orthoptera; family Acrididae; genus Schistocerca; species Schistocerca nitens. The sequence continues at coordinate 10,887,490 of NC_064621.1, read as the reverse complement.
CAGAAATTGCATCGAAATTAAATATAAGAGACACAATGCCGACTTTAGTACAGGAAGACTGAGTCTTCCTACTGTCTAAGTTTTGAGCGTTTCCTGTGTCACCAGTCTTACATTCCGATGCACCTCTGCAGGTTTACTGTATCCCTTGGTCTTTCCCATTGACGATGAAACACAGAAATTGCATCGGAATTAAATATAAGAGACACAATGCCGACTTAAGTACAGGAAGACTGAGTCTTCGTAATGTCTATGTTTGAAACGTTTCCTGTGTCACCTGTTTTACATTCCGATGCACCTCTCCAGGTTTACCGAATCCATTGGACCATCCCATTGACGATGAAACACAGAAATTGCATCGTAATTAAATATTAGAGACACAATGCCGACGTAAGAACAGGTAGACTGAGTCTTCCTACTGTCTATGTTTTGAGCGTTTCCTGTGTCACCAGTTTTTCATTCCGATGCACCTCTACAGGATTACTGAATCCATTGGACCTTCCCATTGACGATGGAACACAGAAATAGCATCGGAATTAAATATTAGAGACACAATGCGGACTTAAGTACAGGAAGACTGAGTCTTCCTACTGTCTATGTTTTGAGCGTTTCCTGTGTCACCAGTTTTACATTCCCATGCACCTCTGCAGGTTTACTGTATCCAGTGGACCATCCCATTGACGATGAAACACAGAAATTGCATCGGATTGAAATATAAGATACACAATGCTAACTTAAGTACAGGAAGACTGAGTCTTCCCACTGTCTATGTTTTGAGCGTTTCCTGTGTGACCAGTTTTGCATTCCGATGCACCTCTGCAGGTTTACTGTATCCCTTGGACCTTCCCATTGACGATGAAACACAGAAATTGAATCGGGATTAAATATAAGAGACACAATGCCGACTTAAGTACAGGAAGATTTAGTCTTCCTATTGTCTACGTTTTGAGCGTTTCCAGCGTCACCAGTTTTACATTCCGATGCACCTCTGCAGGTTTACTGTATCCCATCGACCTTCCCATTGACGATGATACACCGAAATTGCATCGGAATTAAATATAAGAGACACAATGCCGACTTAAGTACAGGAAGGCTGAGTCTTAGTACTGTCTATGTTTTGAGCGTTTCCTGTGTCACCAGTCTTACATTCCGATGCACCTCTGCAGGGTTACTGTATCCCTTGGACCTTCCCATTGACGATGAAACACAGAAATTGCATCGGAATTAAATATAAGAGACACAATGCCGACTTAAGGACAGGAAGAATGAGTCTTCCTACTGTCTATGTTTTTAGCGTTTCCTGTGTCACCAGTTTTACATTCCGATGCACCTCTCCAGGTTTACTGTATCCCTTGGGCCTTCCCTCTGACGATGAAACACAGAAATTGCATCGGAATTAAATATTAGAGACACAATGCCGACTTAAGAACACGAGGACTGAGTCTTCCTACTGTCTATGTTTTGAGCGTTTCCTGTGTTGCCAGTTTTACATTCCGATGCACCTCTGCAGGTTTACTGTATCCCTTGGACCTTCCCATTGACGATGAAACACAGAAATTGCATCGGAATTAAATATAAGAGACACAATGCCGTCTTAAGTACAGGAAGACTGAGTCTTCATAATGTCTATGTTTTGAGCGTTTCCTGTGGCACCAGTTTTACATTCCGATTCACCTCTCCAGGCTTACTGTATCCATTGGACCTTCCCACTGACGATGAAACACAGAAATTGCATCGGAATTAAATATTAGAGACACAATGCCGACTTAAGAACAGGAAGACTGAGTCTTCCTACTGTCTATGTGTTGAGCGTTTCCTGTGTCACCAGTTTTACATTCCGAAGCATATCTGCAGGTTTATTGTATCCCTTGGACCTTCCTATTGACGATGAGACACAGAAATTGCATCGAAATTGAATATAAGAGACACAATGCCGACTTAAGTACAGGAAGACTGAGTCTTCCTACTGTCTATGTGTTGAGCGTTTCCTGTGTCACCAGTTTTACATTCCGATGCATATCTGCAGGTTTATTGTACCCCTTGGACCTTCCTATTGACGATGAAACACAGAAATTGCATCGGAATTAAATATAAGAGACACAATGCCGACTTAAGTACAGGAAGACTGAGTCTTCGTAATGTCTATGTTTTAAACGTTTCCTGAGTCACCTGTTTTACATTCTGATGCATCTCTCCAGGTTTACCGAATCCATTGGACCTTCCCATTGACGATGAAACACAGAAATTGCATCGTAATTAAATATTAGAGACACAATGCCGACGTAAGAACAGGTAGACTGAGTCTTCCTACTGTCTATGTTTTGAGCGTTTCCTGTGTCACCAGTTTTACATTCCGATGCACCTCTACAGGATTACTGTATCCATTGGAGCTTCCCATTGACGATGAAACACAGAAATAGCATCGGAATTAAATATTAGAGACACAACGCCGGCTTAAGTACAAGAAAACTGAGTCTTCTTACGGTCTATGATTTGAGCGTTTCCTGTGTCACCAGTTTTACATTCCGATGCACCTCTGCAGGATTATTGTATCCCTTGCACCTTCCCATGGACGATGAAACACAGAAATTGCATCGGAATTAAATGTAAGAGACACAATGCCGACTTAAGTACAGGAAGACTGAGTCTTCCTACTGTCTATGTTTTGAGCGTTTCCTGTGTCACTTGTTTTACATTCCGATGCACCACTGCAGGTTTACTGTATCCCTTGGACCTTCCCATTGACGATGAAGCACAGAAATTGCATCGGAATTAAATATAAGAGACACAACGCCGACTTAAGTACAGGAAGACTGAGTCTTCGTAATGTCTATGTTTTAAACGTTTCCTGAGTCACCTGTTTTACATTCTGATGCACCTCTGCAGGTTTACTGTATCCATTGGACCTTCCCATTGACGATAAATCACAGAAATTGCATCGGATTGAAATATAAGGTACACAATGCTAACTTAAGTACAGGAAGACTGAGTCTTCCCACTGTCTATGTTTTGAGCGTTTCCTGTGTGACCAGTTTTGCATTCCGATGCACCTCTGCAGGTTTACTGTATCCCTTGGACCTTCCCATTGACGATGAAACACAGAAATTGAATCGGGATTAAATATAAGAGACACAATGCCGACTTAAGTACAGGAAGATTTAGTCTTCCTATTGTCTACGTTTTGAGCGTTTCCAGCGTCACCAGTTTTACATTCCGATGCACCTCTGCAGGTTTACTGTATCCCATCGACCTTCCCATTGACGATGATACACCGAAATTGCATCGGAATTAAATATAAGAGACACAATGCCGACTTAAGTACAGGAAGGCTGAGTCTTAGTACTGTCTATGTTTTGAGCGTTTCCTGTGTCACCAGTCTTACATTCCGATGCACCTCTGCAGGGTTACTGTATCCCTTGGACCTTCCCATTGACGATGAAACACAGAAATTGCATCGGAATTAAATATAAGAGACACAATGCCGACTTAAGGACAGGAAGAATGAGTCTTCCTACTGTCTATGTTTTTAGCGTTTACTGTGTCACCAGTTTTACATTCCGATGCACCTCTCCAGGTTTACTGTATCCATTGGACCTTCCCATGACGATGAAACACAGAAATTGGATCGGAATTAAATATTAGAGACACAATGCCGACTTAAGAACACGAGGACTGAGTCTTCCTACTGTCTATGTTTTGAGCGTTTCCTGTGTTGCCAGTTTTACATTCCGATGCACCTCTGCAGGTTTACTGTATCCCTTGGACCTTCCCATTGACGATGAAACACAGAAATTGCATCGGAATTAAATATAAGAGACACAATGCCGTCTTAAGTACAGGAAGACTGAGTGTTCGTAATGTCTATGTTTTGAGCGTTTCCTGTGGCACCAGTTTTACATTCCGATTCACCTCTCCAGGTTTACTGTATCCATTGGACCTTCCCATTGACGATGAAACACAGAAATTGCATCGGAATTAAATATTAGAGACACAATGCCGACTTAAGAACAGGAAGACTGAGTCTTCCTACTGTCTATGTGTTGAGCGTTTCCTGTGTCACCAGTTTTACATTCCGATGCATATCTGCAGGTTTATTGTATCCCTTGGACCTTCCTATTGACGATGAGACACAGAAATTGCATCGAAATTGAATATAAGAGACACAATGCCGACTTAAGTACAGGAAGACTGAGTCTTCCTACTGTCTAAGTTTTGAGCGTTTCCTGTGTCACCAGTCTTACATTCCGATGCACCTCTGCAGGTTTACTGTATCCCTTGGTCTTTCCCATTGACGATGAAACACAGAAATTGCATCGGAATTAAATATAAGAGACACAATGCCGACTTAAGTACAGGAAGACTGAGTCTTCGTAATGTCTATGTTTGAAACGTTTCCTGTGTCACCTGTTTTACATTCCGATGCACCTCTCCAGGTTTGCCGAATCCATTGGACCATCCCATTGACGATGAAACACAGAAATTGCATCGTAATTAAATATTAGAGACACAATGCCGACGTAAGAACAGGTAGACTGAGTCTTCCTACTGTCTATGTTTTGAGCGTTTCCTGTGTCACCAGTTTTTCATTCCGATGCACCTCTACAGGATTACTGAATCCATTGGACCTTCCCATTGACGATGCAACACAGAAATAGCATCGGAATTAAATATTAGAGACACAATGCGGACTTAAGTACAGGAAGACTGAGTCTTCCTACTGTCTATGTTTTGATCGTTTCCTGTGTCACCAGTTTTACATTCCCATGCACCTCTGCAGGTTTACTGTATCCAGTGGACCATCCCATTGACGATGAAGCACAGAAATTGCATCGGAATTAAATATAAGAGACACAACGCCGACTTAAGTACAAGAAAACTGAGTTCTCTTACGGTCTATGATTTGAGCGTTTCCTGTGTCACCAGTTTTACATTCCGATACACCTCTGCAGGTTTACTGTATCCCTTGGACCTTCCCATTAACGATGACACACAGAAATTGCATCGGAATTAAATATAAGAGACACAGTGCCGACTACAGTACAGGAAGACTGAGTCTTCCTACTGTCTATGTTTTGAGCGTTTCCTGTGTCACCAGTTTTGCATTCCGTTGCACCTCTGCAGGTTTACTCTATCCATTGGAGCTTCCCATTGACGATAAATCACAGAAATTGCATCGGATTGAAATATAAGATACACAATGCTAACTTAAGTACAGGAAGACTGAGTCTTCCCACTGTCTATGTTTTGAGCGTTTCCTGTGTGACCAGTTTTGCATTCCGATGCACCTCTGCAGGTTTACTGTATCCCTTGGACCTTCCCATTGACGATGAAACACAGAAATTGAATCGGGATTAAATATAAGAGACACAATGCCGACTTAAGTACAGGAAGATTTAGTCTTCCTACTGTCTACGTTTTGAGCGTTTCCAGCGTCACCAGTTTTACATTCCGATGCACCTCTGCAGGTTTACTGTATCCCATCGACCTTCCCATTGACGATGATACACCGAAATTGCATCGGAATTAAATATAAGAGACACAATGCCGACTTAAGTACAGGAAGGCTGAGTCTTAGTACTGTCTATGTTTTGAGCGTTTCCTGTGTCACCAGTCTTACATTCCGATGCACCTCTGCAGGGTTACTGTCTCCCTTGGACCTTCCCATTGACGATGAAACACAGAAATTGCATCGGAATTAAATATAAGAGACACAATGCCGACTTAAGGACAGGAAGAATGAGTCTTCCTACTGTCTATGTTTTTAGCGTTTCCTGTGTCACCAGTTTTACATTCCGATGCACCTCTCCAGGTTTACTGTATCCATTGGACCTTCCCATGACGATGAAACACAGAAATTGCATCGGAATTAAATATTAGAGACACAATGCCGACTTAAGAACACGAGGACTGAGTCTTCCTACTGTCTATGTTTTGAGCGTTTCCTGTGTTGCCAGTTTTACATTCCGATGCACCTCTGCAGGTTTACTGTATCCCTTGGACCTTCCCATTGACGATGAAACACAGAAATTGCATCGGAATTAAATATAAGAGACACAATGCCGTCTTAAGTACAGGAAGACTGAGTCTTCGTAATGTCTATGTTTTGAGCGTTTCCTGTGGCACCAGTTTTACATTCCGATTCACCTCTCCAGGTTTACTGTATCCATTGGACCTTCCCATTGACGATGAAACACAGAAATTGCATCGGAATTAAATATTAGAGACACAATGCCGACTTAAGAACAGGAAGACTGAGTCTTCCTACTGTCTATGTGTTGAGCGTTTCCTGTGTCACCAGTTTTACATTCCGATGCATATCTGCAGGTTTATTGTATCCCTTGGACCTTCCTATTGACGATGAAACACAGAAATTGCATCGGAATTAAATATAAGAGACACAATGCCGACTTAAGTACAGGAAGACTGAGTCTTCGTAATGTCTATGTTTTAAACGTTTCCTGAGTCACCTGTTTTACATTCTGATGCATCTCTCCAGGTTTACCGAATCCATTGGACCTTCCCATTGACGATGAAACACAGAAATTGCATCGTAATTAAATATTAGAGACACAATGCCGACGTAAGAACAGGTAGACTGAGTCTTCCTACTGTCTATGTTTTGAGCGTTTCCTGTGTCACCAGTTTTACATTCCGATGCACCTCTACAGGATTACTGTATCCATTGGAGCATCCCATTGACGATGAAACACAGAAATAGCATCGGAATTAAATATTAGAGACACAACGCCGGCTTAAGTACAAGAAAACTGAGTCTTCTTACGGTCTATGATTTGAGCGTTTCCTGTGTCACCAGTTTTACATTCCGATGCACCTCTGCAGGTTTATTGTATCCCTTGCACCTTCCCATGGACGATGAAACACAGAAATTGCATCGGAATTAAATGTAAGAGACACAATGCCGACTTAAGTACAGGAAGACTGAGTCTTCCTACTGTCTATGTCTTGAGCGTTTCCTGTGTCACTTGTTTTACATTCCGATGCACCACTGCAGGTTTACTGTATCCCTTGGACCTTCCCATTGACGATGAAGCACAGAAATTGCATCGGAATTAAATATAAGAGACACAACGCCGACTTAAGTACAGGAAGACTGAGTCTTCGTAATGTCTATGTTTTAAACGTTTCCTGAGTCACCTGTTTTACATTCTGATGCACCTCTGCAGGTTTACTGTATCCATTGGACCTTCCCATTGACGATAAATCACAGAAATTGCATCGGATTGAAATATAAGATACACAATGCTAACTTAAGTACAGGAAGACTGAGTCTTCCCACTGTCTATGTTTTGAGCGTTTCCTGTGTGACCAGTTTTGCATTCCGATGCACCTCTGCAGGTTTACTGTATCCCTTGGACCTTCCCATTGACGATGAAACACAGAAATTGAATCGGGATTAAATATAAGAGACACAATGCCGACTTAAGTACAGGAAGATTTAGTCTTCCTATTGTCTACGTTTTGAGCGTTTCCAGCGTCACCAGTTTTACATTCCGATGCACCTCTGCAGGTTTACTGTATCCCATCGACCTTCCCATTGACGATGATACACCGAAATTGCATCGGAATTAAATATAAGAGACACAATGCCGACTTAAGTACAGGAAGGCTGAGTCTTAGTACTGTCTATGTTTTGAGCGTTTCCTGTGTCACCAGTCTTACATTCCGATGCACCTCTGCAGGGTTACTGTATCCCTTGGACCTTCCCATTGACGATGAAACACAGAAATTGCATCGGAATTAAATATAAGAGACACAATGCCGACTTAAGGACAGGAAGACTGAGTCTTCCTACTGTCTATGTTTTTAGCGTTTACTGTGTCACCAGTTTTACATTCCGATGCACCTCTCCAGGTTTACTGTATCCATTGGACCTTCCCATGACGATGAAACACAGAAATTGGATCGGAATTAAATATTAGAGACACAATGCCGACTTAAGAACACGAGGACTGAGTCTTCCTACTGTCTATATTTTGAGCGTTTCCTGTGTTGCCAGTTTTACATTCCGATGCACCTCTGCAGGTTTACTGTATCCCTTGGACCTTCCCATTGACGATGAAACACAGAAATTGCATCGGAATTAAATATAAGAGACACAATGCCGTCTTAAGTACAGGAAGACTGAGTGTTCGTAATGTCTATGTTTTGAGCGTTTCCTGTGGCACCAGTTTTACATTCCGATTCACCTCTCCAGGTTTACTGTATCCATTGGACCTTCCCATTGACGATGAAACACAGAAATTGCATCGGAATTAAATATTAGAGACACAATGCCGACTTAAGAACAGGAAGACTGAGTCTTCCTACTGTCTATGTGTTGAGCGTTTCCTGTGTCACCAGTTTTACATTCCGATGCATATCTGCAGGTTTATTGTATCCCTTGGACCTTCCTATTGACGATGAGACACAGAAATTGCATCGAAATTGAATATAAGAGACACAATGCCGACATAAGTACAGGAAGACTGAGTCTTCCTACTGTCTAAGTTTTGAGCGTTTCCTGTGTCACCAGTCTTACATTCCGATGCACCTCTGCAGGTTTACTGTATCCCTTGGTCTTTCCCATTGACGATGAAACACAGAAATTGCATCGGAATTAAATATAAGAGACACAACGCCGACTTAAGTACAAGAAAACTGAGTTCTCTTACGGTCTATGATTTGAGCGTTTCCTGTGTCACCAGTTTTACATTCCGATACACCTCTGCAGGTTTACTGTATCCCTTGGACCTTCCCATTGACGATGACACACAGAAATTGCATCGGAATTAAATATAAGAGACACAGTGCCGACTACAGTACAGGAAGACTGAGTCTTCCTACTGTCTATGTTTTGAGCGTTTCCTGTGTCACCAGTTTTGCATTCCGTTGCACCTCTGCAGGTTTACTCTATCCATTGGAGCTTCCCATTGACGATAAATCACAGAAATTGCATCGGATTGAAATATAAGATACACAATGCTAACTTAAGTACAGGAAGACTGAGTCTTCCCACTGTCTATGTTTTGAGCGTTTCCTGTGTGACCAGTTTTGCATTCCGATGCACCTCTGCAGGTTTACTGTATCCCTTGGACCTTCCCATTGACGATGAAACACAGAAATTGAATCGGGATTAAATATAAGAGACACAATGCCGACTTAAGTACAGGAAGATTTAGTCTTCCTACTGTCTACGTTTTGAGCGTTTCCAGCGTCACCAGTTTTACATTCCGATGCACCTCTGCAGGTTTACTGTATCCCATCGACCTTCCCATTGACGATGATACACCGAAATTGCATCGGAATTAAATATAAGAGACACAATGCCGACTTAAGTACAGGAAGGCTGAGTCTTAGTACTGTCTATGTTTTGAGCGTTTCCTGTGTCACCAGTCTTACATTCCGATGCACCTCTGCAGGGTTACTGTCTCCCTTGGACCTTCCCATTGACGATGAAACACAGAAATTGCATCGGAATTAAATATAAGAGACACAATGCCGACTTAAGGACAGGAAGAATGAGTCTTCCTACTGTCTATGTTTTTAGCGTTTCCTGTGTCACCAGTTTTACATTCCGATGCACCTCTCCAGGTTTACTGTATCCATTGGACCTTCCCATGACGATGAAACACAGAAATTGCATCGGAATTAAATATTAGAGACACAATGCCGACTTAAGAACACGAGGACTGAGTCTTCCTACTGTCTATGTTTTGAGCGTTTCCTGTGTTGCCAGTTTTACATTCCGATGCACCTCTGCAGGTTTACTGTATCCCTTGGACCTTCCCATTGACGATGAAACACAGAAATTGCATCGGAATTAAATATAAGAGACACAATGCCGTCTTAAGTACAGGAAGACTGAGTCTTCGTAATGTCTATGTTTTGAGCGTTTCCTGTGGCACCAGTTTTACATTCCGATTCACCTCTCCAGGTTTACTGTATCCATTGGACCTTCCCATTGACGATGAAACACAGAAATTGCATCGGAATTAAATATTAGAGACACAATGCCGACTTAAGAACAGGAAGACTGAGTCTTCCTACTGTCTATGTGTTGAGCGTTTCCTGTGTCACCAGTTTTACATTCCGATGCATATCTGCAGGTTTATTGTATCCCTTGGACCTTCCTATTGACGATGAGACACAGAAATTGCATCGAAATTGAATATAAGAGACACAATGCCGACTTAAGTACAGGAAGACTGAGTCTTCCTACTGTCTATGTGTTGAGCGTTTCCTGTGTCACCAGTTTTACATTCCGATGCATATCTGCAGGTTTATTGTATCCCTTGGACCTTCGTATTGACGATGAAACACAGAAATTGCATCGGAATTAAATTTAAGAGACACAATGCCGACTTAAGTACAGGAAGACTGAGTCTTCGTAATGTCTATGTTTTAAACGTTTCCTGTGTCACCTGTTTTACATTCTGATGCACCTCTCCAGGTTTACCGAATCCATTGGACCTTCCCATTGACGATGAAACACAGAAAATGCATCGTAATTAAATATTAGAGACACAATGCCGACGTAAGAACAGGTAGACTGAGTCTTCCTACTGTCTATGTTTTGAGCGTTTCCTGTGTCACCAGTTTTACATTCCGATGCACCTCTACAGGATTACTGTATCCATTGGAGCTTCCCATTGACGATGAAACACAGAAATAGCATCGGAATTAAATATTAGAGACACAACGCCGGCTTAAGTACAAGAAAACTGAGTCTTCTTACGGTCTATGTTTTGAGCGTTTCCTGTGTCACCAGTTTTACATTCCGATGCACCTCTACAGGATTACTGTATCCATTGGACCTTCCCATTGACGACGAATCTCAGAAATTGCATCGGATTGAAATATAAGATACACAATGCTAACTTAAGTACAGGAAGACTGAGTCTTCCCACTGTCTATGTTTTGAGCGTTTCCTGTGTGATCAGTTTTGCATTCCGATGCACCTCTGCAGGTTTACAGTATCCCTGGGACCTTCCCATTGACGATGAAACACAGAAATTGAATCGGAATTAAATATAAGAGACTCAATCCCGACTTAAGTACAGGAAGATTTAGTCTTCCTATTGTCTATGATTTCAGCGTTTCCTGCGTCACCAGTTTTACATTCCGATGCACCTCTGCTGGTTTACTGTGTCAATTGGACCTTCCCATTGACGATGAAACACAGAAATTGTATCGGAATTAAATATAAGGACACAATGAGTACTTAAGTACAGGAAAACTGAGTCTTCTTACGGTCTGTGTTTTGAGCGCTTCCAGTGTCACCAGGTTTACATTCCGATGCACCTCTGCAGGTTTACTGTATCCCTTCGACCTTCCCATTGACGATGATACACCGATTTTGCATCGGAATTAAATATAAGAGACACAATGCCGACTAAAGTACAGGAAGGCTGAGTCTTAGTACTGTCTATGTTTGAGCGTTTCCTGTGTCACCAGTCTTACATTCCGTTGCACCTCTGCAGGGTTACTCTATCCCTTGGACCTTCCTATTGACGATGAAACACAGAAATTGCATCGGAATTAAATATAAAAGACACAATGCCGACTTAAGTACAGGAAGACTGAGTCTTCCTACTGTCTATGTTTTGAGCGTTTCCTGTGTCACCAGTTTTACATTCCGATGCACCTCTCCAGGTTTACTGTATCCATTGGACCTTCCCATTGACGATGAAACACAGAAATTGCATCGAAATTAAATATAAGAGACACAACGCCGACTTAAGTACAAGAAAACTGAGTATTCTTACGGACTATGTTTTGAGCGTTTCCTGTGCCACCTGTTTTACATTACGTTGCACCTCTGCAGGTTTACTGTATCCATTGGACCTTCCCATTGACGATGAAACACAGAAATTGCATCGGAAAAAAATATTAGAGACACAATGCCGACTTAAGTACAGGAAGACTGACTCTTCGTAATGTCTATGTTTTGAGCGTTTCCTGTGTCACCAGTCTTACATTCCGATGCACCTCTGCAGGTTTACTGTATCCCTTGGACTTTCCCATTGAGGATGAAACACAGAAATTGCATCGGAATTAAATATAAGAGACACAATGCCGACTTAAGTACAGGAAGACTGAGTCTTCGTAATGTCTATGTTTTAAACGTTTCCAGTGTCACTTGTTTTACATTCCGATGCACCTCTCCAGGTTTACCGAATCCACTGGACCTTCCCATTGACGATGATACACCGAAATTGCATCGGAATGAAGTATAAGAGACACAATGCCGACTTAAGTACAGGAAGGCTGAGTCTTAGTACTGTCTATGTTTTGAGCGTTTCCTGTGTCACCAGTCTTACATTCCGATGCGCCTCTCCAGGGTTACTGTATCCCTTGGACCTTCCCATTGACGATGAAACACAGAAATTGCATCGGAATTAGATATAAGAGACACAATGCGGACTTAAGTACAGGAAGACTGAGTCTTCCTACTGTCTATGTTTTGAGCGTTTCCTGTGTCACCAGTTTTACATTCCCATGCACCTCTGCAGGTTTACTGTATTCATTGGACCTTCCCATTGACGATGAAACACAGAAATTGCATCGGAATTAAATATAAGAGACACAACCTCGACTTAAGTACAAGAAAACTGAGTCTTCTTACGGTCTTTGATTTGAGCGGTTCCTGTGTCACCAGTTTTACATTCCGATACATCTCTGCAGGTTTACTGTATCCCTTGGACCTTCCCATTGACGAGGACACACAGAAATTGCATCGGAATTAAATATAAGAGACACAGTGCCGACTTCAGTACAGGAAGACTGAGTCTTCCTACTGTCTATGTTTTGAGCGTTTCCTGTGTCACCAGTTTTACATTCCGTTGCACCTCTGCAGGTTTACTGTATCCATTGGACCTTCCCATTGACGATGAATCACAGAAATTGCATCGGATTGAAATATAAATTACACAATGCTAACTTAAGTACAGGAAGACTGAGTCTTCCCACTGTCTATGTTTTGAGCGTTTCCTGTGTGATCAGTTTTGCATTCCGATGCACCTCTGCAGGTTTACAGTGTCCATTGGACCTTCCCAATGACGATGAAACACAGAAATTGCATCGGATTTAAATATAAGAGACACAATGCGGACTTAAGTACAGGAAGACTGAGTCTTCTTACGGTCTATGTTTTGGGCGTTTCCAGTGTCACCAGGTTTACATTCCGATGCAGCTCTGCAGGTTTACTGTATCCCTTGGACCTTCCTGTTGACGATGAAACACAGAAATTGCATCGAAATTAAATATAAGAGACACAATGCGGACTTAAGTACAGGAAGACTGAGTCTTCCTACTGTCTATGTGTTGAGCGTTTCCTGTGTCACCAGTTTTACATTCCGATGCATATCTGCAGGTTTATTGTATCCCTTGTGCCTTCCCATTGACGAAGAAACACAGAAATTGCGTCGGAATTAAATATAAGAGACGCAATGCCGACTTAAGTACAGGAAGACTGTGTCTTCCTACTGTCTATGTTTTGAGCGTTTCCTGTGTCACCAGTTTTACATTCCGATGCACCTCTTGCAAGTTTACGGTATCCTTGGACCTTCACAGTGACGATCAAACACAGAAATTGCATCGGAATTAAATATAAGGGACACAATGCCCTGTTAACAACAGGAAGACTGAGTCTTCCTACTGACTATGTTTTTTAGCGTTTCCTGTGTCACCGTTTTAACATTCCTATGCACCTCTGCAGGTTTACTCTATCCCTTGGGCCTTCCCTCTGACGATGAAACACAGATATTGCATCGGAATTAAATATAAGAGACACAATGCCGACTTAAGTACAGGATGACTGAGTCTTCCTACTGTCTATGTTTTGAGCGTTTCCTGTGTCACCAGTTTTACATTCCGTTGCACCTCTGCAGGTTTACTGTATCCATTGGACCTTCCCATTGACGATGAATCACAGAAATTGCATCGGATTGTAATATAAGATACACAATTTCGGACTTAAGTACAGGAAGACTGAGTCTTCCCACTGTCTATGTTTTGAGCATTTCCTGTGTGATCAGTTTTGCATTCCGATGCACCTCTGCAGGTTTACTGTATCCCTTGGACCTTCCCAATGACGATGAAACACAGATATTGCATCGGAATTAAATATAAGAGACACAATGCCGACTTAAGTACAGGAAGACTGAGTGTTCATACGGTCTATGTTTTGAGCGTTTCCTGTGTGATCAGTTTTGCATTCCGTTGCACCTCTGCAGGTTTACTGTATCCCTTGGACCTCCTATTGACGATGAAACACAGAAATTGCATCGGAATTAAATATAAGAGACACAATGCCGACTTGAGTACATTAAGACTGAGTCTTCCTACTGTCTATGTTTTGAGCGTTTCCTGTGTCACCAGTTTTACATTCCGATGCACCTCTCCAGGTTTTCTGAATCCATTGGACCTTCCCACTGACGATGAAACACAGAAATTCCATCGGAATTAAATATTAGAGACACAATGCCGACTTAAGAACAGGAAGACTGAGACTACCTACTGTCTATGTTTTGAGCGTTTCCTGTGTCACCAGTTTTACATTCCGATGCACCTCTCCACGTTTACTGTATTCCTTGGACCTTCCGATTGACGATGAAATACAGAAATTGCATCGGAATTAAATATAGGAGACACAATGCCGACTTAAGAACAGGAAGACTGAGTCTACATACTGCCTATGTTTTGAGCGTTTCCTGTGTCACCAGTTTTACATTCCGATGCACCTCTCCACGTTTACTGTATTCTTTGGACCTTCCGATTGACGATGAAATACAGAAATTGCATCGGAATTAAATATAGGATACACAATGCCGACTTAAGTACAGGAAGACTTAGTCTTCCTACTGTCTATGTTTTGAGCGTTTCCTGTGTCACCAGTTTTACATTACGATGCACCTCTGCAGGTTTACTGTATCCCTTCGACCTTCCCATTGACGATGAAACACCGAAATTCCATCGGAATTAAATATTAGAGACACAATGCCGACTTAAGTACAGGAAGGCTTAGGCTTAGTACTGTCTATGTTTTGAGCGTTTCCTGTGTCACCAGTCTTACATTCCGATGCACCTCTGCAGGTTTACTGTATCCCTTGGACCATCCCATTGACGATGAAATACAGAAATTGAATCGGGATTAAATATAAGAGACACAATGCCGACTTAAGTACAGGAAGATTTAGTCTTCCTATTGTCTATGTTTTGAGCGTTTCCAGCGTCACCAGTTTTACATTCCGATGCACCTCTGCTGGTTTACTGTGTCCATTGGACCTTCCCATTGATGATGAAACACAGAAATTGCATCGTAATTAAACATAAGGGACACAATGCCGACTTAAGTACAGGAAGACTGAGTCTTCCTACTGTCTATGTTTTGAGCGTTTCCTGTGTGATCAGTTTTGCATTCCGATGCACCTCTGCAGGCTTACTGTATCCCTTGGACCTTCCTATTGACGATGAAACACAGAAATTGCATCGGAATTAAATATAAGAGTCACAACGCGGACTTAGGTACAGGAAGACTGAGTCTTCTTACGGTCTATGCTTTGAGCGTTTCCAGTGTCACCAGGTTTACATTCCGATGCACCTCTGGAGGTTTACTGTATCCCTTCGACCTTCCCAATGACGAAGAAACACCGAAATTGCATCGGAATTAAATATAGGAGACACAATGCCGACTTAAGTACAGGAAGGCTGAGTCTTAGTACTGTCTATGTTTTGAGCGTTTCTGTGTCACCAGTCTTACATTCCGATGCACCTCTGCAGGGTTACTGTACCCCTTGGACCTTCCCATGGACGATGAAACACAGAAATTGCATCGGAATTAAATATAAGAGACACAATGCCGACTTAAGTACAGGAAGACTGAGTCTTCCTACTGTCTATGTGTTGAGCGTTTCCTGTGTCACCAGTTTTACATTCCGATGCATATCTGCAGGTTTATTGTATCCCTTGTGCCTTCCCATTGACGAAGAAACACAGAAATTGCATCGGAATTAAATATAAGAGGCGCAATGCCGACTTAAGTACAGGAAGACTGAGTCTTCCTACTGTCTATGTTTTGAGCGTTTCCTGTGTCACCAGTTTTACATTCCGATGCACCTCTCCAGGTTTACTGTATTCCTTGGACCTTCCGAATGACGATGAAATACAGAAATTGATCGGAATATAGGAGACACAATGCCGACTTAAGTACAGGAAGACTGAGTCTTAGTACTGCCTATGTTTTGAGCGTTTCCTGTGTCACCAGTTTTACATTCCGATGCACCTCTGCAGGTTTATTGTATTGCTTGGACCTTACCATTGACGATGAAACACAGAAATTGCATCGGAATTAAATATAAGAGACACAATGCCGACTTAAGTACAGGAAGACTGAGTCTTCCTACTGTCTATGTTTTGAGCGCTTCCTGTGTCACCAGTTTTACATTCCGATGCACCTCTTGCAAGTTTACTGTATCCCTTGGACCTTCACAGTGACGATCAAATACAGAAATTGCATCGGAATTAAATAGAAGGGACACAATGCCCTGTTAACAACAGGAAGACTGAGTCTTCCTACTGTCTATGTTTTTTAGCGTTTCCTGTGTCACCAGTTTTACATTCCTATGCACCTCTGCAGGTTTACTGTATCCATTGGACCTTCCCATTGACGATGAATCACAGAAATTGCATCGGATTGTAATATAAGATACACAATTTCTGACTTAAGTACAGGAAGACTAAGTCTTACCACTGTCTATGTTTTGAGCATTTCCTGTGTGATCAGTTTTGCATTCCGATGCACCTCTGCAAGTTTACTGTATCCCTTGGACCTTCCCATTGACGATGAAACACAGAAATTGCATCGGAATTAAATATAAGAGACACAATGCCGACATAACTACAGGAAGATTTAGTCTTACTACTGTCTATGTTTTGAGCGTTTCCAGCGTCACCAGTTTTACATTCCGATGCACCTCTGCTGGTTTACTGTGCCCACTGGACCTTCCCATTGACGATGAAACACAGAAATTGCATCGTAATGAAACATAAGGGACACAATGCTGACTTAAGTACAGGAAGACTGAGTCTTCCTACTGTCTATGTTTTGAGCGTTTCCTGTGTGATCAGTTTTGCATTCCGATGCACCTCTGCAGGCTTACTGTATCCCTTGGACCTTCCTATTGACGATGAAACACAGAAATTGCATCGGAATTAAATATAAGAGACACAACGCGGACTTAAGTACAGGAAGACTGAGTCTTCTTACGGTCTATGATTTGAGAGTTTCCAGTGTCACCAGGTTTACATTCCGATGCACCTCTGGAGGTTTACTGTATCCCTTCGACCTTCCCATTGACGATGATACACCGAAATTGCATCGGAATTAAATGTAAGAGACACAATGCCGACTTAAGTACAGGAAGACTGAGTCTTCCTACTGTCTATGTTTTGAGCGTTTCCTGTGTCACCAGGTTTACATTCCGATGCACCTCTGCAGGTTTACTGTATCCATTGGACCTTCCCATTGACGATGAAACACAGAAATTGCATCGGAATTAAATATAAGAGACACAACGCCGACTTAAGTACAAGAAAACTGAGTATTCTGACGGTCTATGCTTTGAGCGTTTCCTGTGCCACCTGTTTTACATTACGTTGCACCTCTGCAGGTTTACTGTATCCGTTGGACCTTCCCATTGACGATGAAACACAGAAATTGCATCGGAATTAAATATTAGAGACACAATGCCAACTTAAGTACAGGAAGACTGAGTCTTCGTAATGTCTATGTTTTAAACGTTTCCTGTGTCACCAGTTTTACATTCCGATGCACCTCTACAGGATTACTGTATCCATTGGACCTTCCCATTGACGATGAAACACAGAAATAGCATCGGAATCAAATATGAGAGACACAATGCGGACTTAAGTACAGGAAGACTGAGTCTTCCTACTGTCTATGTGTTGAGCGTTTCCTGTGTCACCAGTTTTACATTCCGATGCATATCTGCAGGTTTATTGTATCCCTTGTGCCTTCCCATTGACGAAGAAACACAGAAATTGCATCGGAATTAAATATAAGAGACGCAATGCCGACTTAAGTACAGGAAGACTGAGTCTTCCTACTGTCTGTGTTTTGAGCGTTTCCTGTGTCACCAGTTTTACATACGGATGCACCTCTCCAGGTTTACTGTATTCCTTGGACCTTCCGAATGACGATGAAATACAGAAATTGCATCGGAATATAGGAGACAGAATGCCGACTTAAGTACAGGAAGACTGAGTCTTAGTACTGTCTATGTTTTGAGCGTTCCTGTGTCACCAGTTTTACATTCCGATGCACCTCTTGCAAGTTTACTGTATCCCTTGGACATTCACAGTGACGATCAAACACAGAAATTGCATCGGAGTTAAATATAAGGGACACAATGCCCTGTTAACAACAGGAAGACTGAGTCTTCCTACTATGTTTTTTAGCGTTTCCTGTGTCACCAGCTTCACATTCCTATGCACCTCTGCAGGTTTACTCTATCCCTTGGACCTTCCCACTGACGATGAAACACAGAAATTGCATCGGAATTAAATATAAGAGACACAATGCCGACTTAAGTACAGGATGACTGAGTCTTCCTACTGTCTATGTTTTGAGCATTTCCTGTGTGATCAGTTTTACATTCCGTTGCACCTCTGCAGGTTTACTGTATCCATTGGACCTTCCCATTGACGATGAATCACAGAAATTGCTTCGGATTGTAATATAAGATACACAATTTCGGACTTAAGTACAGGAAGACTGAGTCTTCCCACTGTCTATGTTTTGAGCATTTCCTGTGTGATCAGTTTTGCATTCCGATACACCTCTGCAGGTTTACTGTATCCCTTGGACCTTCCCAATGACGATGAAACACAGAAATTGCATCGGAATTAAATATAAGAGACACAATGCCGACATAACTACAGGAAGATTTAGTCTTACTACTGTCTATGTTTTGAGCGTTTCCAGCGTCACCAGTTTTACATTCCGATGCACCTCTGCAGGTTTATTGTGTTCATTGGACCTTCCCATTGACGATGAAACAAAGAAATTGCATCGGAATTAAATATAAGAGACACAATGCCGACTTAAGTACAGGAAGACTGAGTGTTCATACGGTCTATGTTTTGAGCGTTTCCTGTGTGATCAGTTTTGCATTCCGTTGCACCTCTGCAGGTTTACTGTATCCCTCGGACCTCCTATTGACGATGAAACACAGAAATTGCATCGGAATTAAATATAAGAGACACAATGCCGACTTAAGTACATTAAGACTGAGTCTTCTTACGGTCTATGTTTTGATCGTTTCCTGTGTCACCAGTTTTACATTCCGATGCACCTCTCCAGGTTTTCTGAATCCATTGGACCTTCCCATTGACGATGAAACACAGAAATTCCGTCGGAATTAAATATTAGAGACACAATGCCGACTTAAGAACAGGAAGACTGAGTCTACCTACTGTCTATGTTTTGAGCGTTTCCTGTGTCACCAGTTTTACATTCCGATGCACCTCTCAACGTTTACTGTATTCCTTGGACCTTCCGATTGACGATGAAATACAGAAATTGCATCGGAATTAAATATAGGAGACACAATGCCGACTTAAGAACAGGAAGACTGAGTCTACCTACTGCCTATGTTTTGAGCGTTTCCTGTGTCACCAGTTTTACATTCCGATGCACCTCTCCACGTTTACTGTATTCCTTGGGCCTTCCGATTGACGATGAAATACAGAAATTGCATCGGAATTAAATATAGGAGACACAATGCCGAATTAAGTACAGGAAGAATGAGTCTTCCTACTGTCTATGTTTTGAGCGTTTCCTGTGTCACCAGTTTTACATTACGATGCACCTCTGCAGGTTTACTGTATCCCTTTGACCTTCCCATTGACGATGAAACACCGAAAATCCATCGGAATTAAATATTAGAGACACAATGCCGACTTAAGTACAGGAAGGCTGAGTCTTAGTACTATCTATGTTTTGAGCGTTTCCTGTGTCACCAGTCTTACATTCCGATGCACCTCTGCAGGTTTACTGTATCCCTTGGACCATCCCATTGACGATGAAATACAGAAATTGAATCGGCATTAAATATAAGAGACACAATGCCGACTTAAGTACAGGAAGATTTAGTCTTCCTATTGTCTATGTTTTGAGCGTTTCCAGCGTCACCAGTTTTACATTCCGATGCACCTCTGCTGGTTTACTGTGTCCATTGGACCTTCCCATTGACGATGAAACACAGAAATTGCATCGTAATTAAACATAAGGGACACAATGCCGACTTAAGTACAGGAAGACTGAGTCTACCTACTGTCTATGTTTGAGCGTTTCCTGTGTGATCAGTTTTGCATTCCGATGCACCTCTGCAGGCTTACTGTATTCCTTCGACCTTCCTATTGACGATGAAACACAGAAATTGCATCGGAATTAAATATAAGAGACACAACGCGGACTTAAGTACAGGAAGACTGAGTCTTCTTACGGTCTATGTTTTGAGCGTTTCCAGTGTCACCAGGTTTACATTCCGATGCACCTCTGGAGGTTTACTGTATCCCTTCGACCTTCCCATTGACGGAGAAACACCGAAATTGCATCGGAATTAAATATAGGAGACACAATGCCGACTTAAGTACAGGAAGGCTGAGTCTTAGTACTGTCTATGTTTTGACGGTTCCTGTGTCACCAGTCTTACATTCCGATGCACCTCTGCAGGGTTACTGTATCCCTTGGACCTTCCCATGGACGATGAAACACAGAAATTGCATCGGAATTAAATGTAAGAGACACAATGCCGACTTAAGTACAGGAAGACTGAGTCTTCCTACTGTCTATGTTTTGAGCGTTTCCTGTGTGAATAGTTTTACATTCCGATGCACCTCTGCAGGTTTACTGTATCCATTGGACCTTCCCATTGACGATGAAACACAGAAATTGCATCGGAATTAAATATAAGAGACACAATGCCGACTTAAGTACAAGAAAACTGAGTATTCTGACGGTCTATGTTTTGAGCGTTTCCTGTGCCACCTGTTTTACATTACGTTGCACCTCTGCAGGTTTACTGTATCCATTGGACCTTCCCATTGACGATGAAACACAGAAATTGCATCGGAATTAAATTTTAGAGACACAATGCCGACTTAAGTACAGGAAGACTGAGTCTTCGTAATGTCTATGTTTTAAACGTTTCCTGTGTCACCAGTTTTACATTCCGATGCACCTCATCAGGTTTGCTGAATTCATTGGACCTTCCCATTGACGATGAAACACAGAAATTGCATCGTAATTAAATATTAGAGACACAATGCCGACTTAAGGACAGGTAGACTGAGTCTTCCTACTGTCTATGTTTTGAGCGTTTCCTGTGACACCAGTTTTACATTCCGATGCACCTCTACAGGATTACTGTATCCATTGGACCTTCCCATTGACGATGAAACACAGAAATAGCATCGGAATTAAATATTAGAGTCATAATGCGGACTTAAGAACAGGAAGACTGAGTCTACCTACTGCCTATGTTTTGAGCGTTTCCTGTGTCACCAGTTTTACATTCCGATGCACCTCTCCACGTTTACTGTATTCCTTGGGCCTTCCGATTGACGATGAAATACAGAAATTGCATCGGAATTAAATATAGGAGACACAATGCCGAATTAAGTACAGGAAGAATGAGTCTTCCTACTGTCTATGATTTGAGCGTTTCCTGTGTCACCAGTTTTACATTACGATGCACCTCTGCAGGTTTACTGTATCCCTTTGACCTTCCCATTGACGATGAAACACCGAAATTCCATCGGAATTAAATATTAGAGACACAATGCCGACTTAAGTACAGGAAGGCTGAGTCTTAGTACTATCTATGTTTTGAGCGTTTCCTGTGTCACCAGTCTTACATTCCGATGCACCTCTGCAGGTTTACTGTATCCCTTGGACCTTCCCATTGACGATGAAATACAGAAATTGAATCGGCATTAAATATAAGAGACACAATGCCGACTTAAGTACAGGAAGATTTAGTCTTCCTATTGTCTATGTTTTGAGCGTTTCCAGCGTCACCAGTTTTACATTCCGATGCACCTCTGCTGGTTTACTGTGTCCATTGGACCTTCCCATTGACGATGAAACACAGAAATTGCATCGTAATTAAACATAAGGGACACAATGCCGACTTAAGTACAGGAAGACTGAGTCTACCTACTGTCTATGTTTGTGCGTTTCCTGTGTGATCAGTTTTGCATTCCGATGCACCTCTGCAGGCTTACTGTATCCCTTCGACCTTCCTATTGACGATGAAACACAGAAATTGCATCGGAATTAAATATAAGAGACACAACGCGGACTTAAGTACAGGAAGACTGAGTCTTCTTACGGTCTATGTTTTGAGCGTTTCCAGTGTCACCAGGTTTACATTCCGATGCACCTCTGGAGGTTTACTGTATCCCTTCGACCTTCCCATTGACGAAGAAACACCGAAATTGCATCGGAATTAAATATAGGAGACACAATGCCGACTTAAGTACAGGAAGGCTGAGTCTTAGTACTGTCTATGTTTTGAGCGTTTCCTGTGTCACCAGTCTTACATTCCGATGCACCTCTGCAGGGTTACTGTATCCCTTGGACCTTCCCATGGACGATGAAACACAGAAATTGCATCGGAATTAAATGTAAGAGACACAATGCCGACTTAAGTACAGGAAGACTGAGTCTTCCTACTGTCTATGTTTTGAGCGTTTCCTGTGTCACCAGTTTTACATTCCGATGCACCTCTGCAGGTTTACTGTATCCATTGGACCTTCCCATTGACGATGAAACACAGAAATTGCATCGGAATTAAATATAAGAGACACAACGCCGACTTAAGTACAAGAAAACTGAGTATTCTGACGGTCTATGTTTTGAGCGTTTCCTGTGCCACCTGTTTTACATTACGTTGCACCTCTGCAGGTTTACTGTATCCATTGGACCTTCCCATTGACGATGAAACACAGAAATTGCATCGGAATAAAATATTAGAGACACAATGCCGACTTAAGTACAGGAAGACTGAGTCTTCGTAATGTCTATGTTTTAAACGTCTCCTGTGTCACCAGTTTTACATTCCGATGCACCTCTTCAGGTTTACTGAATTTATTGGACCTTCCCATTGACGATGAAACACAGAAATTGCATCGTAATTAAATATTAGAGACACAATGCCGACTTAAGGACAGGTAGACTGAGTCTTCCTACTGTCTATGTTTTGAGCGTTTCCTGTAACACCAGTTTTACATTCCGATGCACCTCTACAGGATTACTGTATCCATTGGACCTTCCCATTGACGATGAAACACAGAAATAGCATCGGAATTAAATATTAGAGACACAATGCGGACTTAAGTACAGGAGGACTGAGTCTTCCTACTGTCTATGTGTTGAGCGTTTCCTGTGTCACCAGTCTTACATTCCGATGCATATCTGCAGGTTTATTGTATCCCTTGTGCCTTCCCATTGACGAAGAAACACAGAAATTGCATCGGAACTAAATATAAGAGAAGCAATGCCGACTTAAGTACAGGAAGACTGAGTCTTCCTACTGTCTATGTTTTGAGCGTTTCCTGTGTCACCAGTTTTACATTCCGATGCACCTCTCCAGGTTTACTGTATTCCTTGGACCTTCCGAATGACGATGAAATACAGAAATTGCATCAGAATATAGGAGACACAATGCCGACTTAAGTACAGGAACACTGAGTCTTAGTACTGTCTATGATTTGAGCGTTTCCTGTGTCACCAGTTTTACATTCCGATGCACCTCTGCAGGTTTATTGTATTGCTTGGACCTTACCATTGACGATGAAACACAGAAATTGCATCGGAATTAAATATAAGGGACACAATGCCCTGTTAACAACAGGAAGACTGAGTCTTCCTACTGTCTATGTTTTTTAGCGTTTCCTGTGTCACCAGTTTTACATTCCTATGCACCTCTGCAGGTTTACTCTATCCCTTGGGCCTTCCCACTGACGATGAAACACAGAAATTGCATCGGAATTAAATATAAGAGACACAATGCCGACTTAAGTACAGGATGACTGAGTCTTCCTACTGTCTATGTTTTGAGCATTTCCTGTGTGATCAGTTTTACATTCCGTTGCACCTCTGCAGGTTTACTGTATCCATTGGACCTTCCCATTGACGATGAATCACAGAAATTGCATCGGATTGTAATATAAGATACACAATTTCGGACTTAAGTACAGGAAGACTGAGTCTTCCCACTGTCTATGTTTTGAGCATTTCCTGTGTGATCAGTTTTGCATTCCGATGCACCTCTGCAGGTTTACTGTATCCCTTGGACCTTCCCAATGACGATGAAACACAGAAATTGCATCGGAATTAAATATAAGAGACACAATGCCGACATAACTACAGGAAGATTTAGTCTTACTACTGTCTATGTTTTGAGCGTTTCCAGCGTCACCAGTTTTACATTCCGATGCACCTCTGCAGGTTTATTGTGTTCATTGGACCTTCCCATTGACGATGAAACAAAGAAATTGCATCGGAATTAAATATAAGAGACACAATGCCGACTTAAGTACAGGAAGACTGAGTGTTCATACGGTCTATGTTTTGAGCGTTTCCTGTGTGATCAGTTTTGCATTCCGTTGCACCTCTGCAGGTTTACTGTATCCCTTGGACCTCCTATTGACGATGAAACACAGAAATTGCATCGGAATTAAATATAAGAGACACAATGCCGACTTAAGTACATTAAGACTGAGTCTTCTTACGGTCTATGTTTTGATCGTTTCTTGTGTCACCAGTTTTACATTCCGATGCACCTCTCCAGGTTTTCTGAATCCATTGGACCTTCCCATTGACGATGAAACACAGAAATTCCGTCGGAATTAAATATTAGTGACACAATGCCGACTTAAGAACAGGAAGACTGAGTCTACCTACTGTCTATGTTTTGAGCGTTTCCTGTGTCACCAGTTTTACATTCCGATGCACCTCTCCACGTTTACTGTATTCCTTGGACCTTCCGATTGACGATGAAATACAGAAATTGCATCGGAATTAAATATAGGAGACACAATGCCGACTTAAGAACAGGAAGACTGAGTCTACCTACTGCCTATGTTTTGAGCGTTTCCTGTGTCACCAGTTTTACATTCCGATGCACCTCTCCACGTTTACTGTATTCCTTGGGCCTTCCGATTGACGATGAAATACAGAAATTGCATCGGAATTAAATATAGGAGACACAATGCCGAATTAAGTACAGGAAGACTGAGTCTTCCTACTGTCTATGTTTTGAGCGTTTCCTGTGTCACCAGTTTTACATTACGATGCACCTCTGCAGGTTTACTGTATCCCTTCGACCTTCCCATTGACGATGAAACACCGAAATTCCATCGGAATTAAATATTAGAGACACAATGCCGACTTAAGTACAGGAAGGCTGAGTCTTAGTACTGTCTATGTTTTGAGCGTTTCCTGTGTCACCAGTCTTACATTCCGATGCACCTCTGCAGGTTTACTGTATACCTTGGACCTTCAAATTTGACGATGAAATACAGAAATTGAATCGGGATTAAATATAAGAGACACAATGCCGACTTAAGTACAGGAAGATTTAGTCTTCCTATTGTCTATGTTTTGAGCGTTTCCAGCGTCACCAGTTTTACATTCCGATGCACCTCTGCTGGTTTACTGTGTCCATTGGACCTTCCCATTGACGATGAAACACAGAAATTGCATCGTAATTAAACATAAGGGACACAATGCCGACTTAAGTACAGGAAGACTGAGTCTACCTACTGTCTATGTTTTGAGCGTTTCCTGTGTGATCAGTTTTGCATTCCGATGCACCTCTGCAGGCTTACTGTATCCCTTGGACCTTCCTATTGACGATGAAACACAGAAATTGCATCGGAATTAAATATAAGAGACACAACGCGGACTTAAGTACAGGAAGACTGAGTCTTCCCACTGTCTATGTTTTGAGCATTTCCTGTGTGATCAGTTTTGCATTCCGATGCACCTCTGCAGGTTTACTGTATCCCTTGGACCTTCCCAATGACGATGAAACACAGAAATTGCATCGGAATTAAATATAAGAGACACAATGCCGACATAACTACAGGAAGATTTAGTCTTACTACTGTCTATGTTTTGAGCGTTTCCAGCGTCACCAGTTTTACATTGCGATGCACCTCTGCAGGTTTATTGTGTTCATTGGACCTTCCCATTGACGATGAAACAAAGAAATTGCATCGGAATTAAATATAAGAGACACAATGCCGACTTAAGTACAGGAAGACTGAGTGTTCATACGGTCTATGTTTTGAGCGTTTCCTGTGTGATCAGTTTTGCATTCCGTTGCACCTCTGCAGGTTTACTGTATCCCTTGGACCTCCTATTGACGATGAAACACAGAAATTGCATCGGAATTAAATATAAGAGACACAATGCCGACTTAAGTACATTAAGACTGAGTCTTCTTACGGTCTATGTTTTGATCGTTTCTTGTGTCACCAGTTTTACATTCCGATGCACCTCTCCAGGTTTTCTGAATCCATTGGACCTTCCCATTGACGATGAAACACAGAAATTCCGTCGGAATTAAATATTAGAGACACAATGCCGACTTAAGAACAGGAAGACTGAGTCTACCTACTGTCTATGTTTTGAGCGTTTCCTGTGTCACCAGTTTTACATTCCGATGCACCTCTCCACGTTTACTGTATTCCTTGGACCTTCCGATTGACGATGAAATACAGAAATTGCATCGGAATTAATTATAGGAGACACAATGCCGACTTAAGAACAGGAAGACTGAGTCTACCTACTGCCTATGTTTTGAGCGTTTCCTGTGTCACCAGTTTTACATTCCGATGCACCTCTCCACGTTTACTGTATTCCTTGGGCCTTCCGATTGACGATGAAATACAGAAATTGCATCGGAATTAAATATAGGAGACACAATGCCGAATTAAGTACAGGAAGACTTAGTCTTCCTACTGTCTATGTTTTGAGCGTTTCCTGTGTCACCAGTTTTACATTACGATGCACCTCTGCAGGTTTACTGTATCCCTTCGACCTTCCCATTGACGATGAAACACCGAAATTCCATCGGAATTAAATATTAGAGACACAATGCCGACTTAAGTACAGGAAGGCTGAGTCTTAGTACTGTCTATGTTTTGAGCGTTTCCTGTGTCACCAGTCTTACATTCCGATGCACCTCTGCAGGTTTACTGTATCCCTTGGACCTTCCCATTGACGATGAAATACAGAAATTGAATCGGGATTAAATATAAGAGACACAATGCCGACTTAAGTACAGGAAGATTTAGTCTCCCTATTGTCTATGTTTTGAGCGTTTCCAGCGTCACCAGTTTTACATTCCGATGCACCTCTGCTGGTTTACTGTGTCCATTGGACCTTCCCATTGACGATGAAACACAGAAATTGCATCGTAATTAAACATAAGGGACACAATGCCGACTTAAGAACAGGAAGACTGAGTCTACCTACTGTCTATGTTTTGAGCGTTTCCTGTGTGATCAG
Source organism: Schistocerca nitens (assembly GCF_023898315.1). Lineage (NCBI taxonomy): Eukaryota > Metazoa > Arthropoda > Insecta > Orthoptera > Acrididae > Schistocerca > Schistocerca nitens. Next base: position 10,859,889 of record NC_064621.1, on the reverse strand, counting down.
TTTTGCATTCCGATGCACCTCTGCAGGCTTACTGTATCCCTTGGACCTTCCTATTGACGATGAAACACAGAAATTGCATCGGAATTAAATATAAGAGACACAACGCGGACTTAAGTACAGGAAGACTGAGTCTTCCCACTGTCTATGTTTTGAGCATTTCCTGTGTGATCAGTTTTGCATTCCGATGCACCTCTGCAGGTTTACTGTATCCCTTGGACCTTCCCAATGACGATGAAACACAGAAATTGCATCGGAATTAAATATAAGAGACACAATGCCGACATAACTACAGGAAGATTTAGTCTTACTACTGTCTATGTTTTGAGCGTTTCCAGCGTCACCAGTTTTACATTCCGATGCACCTCTGCAGGTTTATTGTGTTCATTGGACCTTCCCATTGACGATGAAACAAAGAAATTGCATCGGAATTAAATATAAGAGACACAATGCTGACTTAAGTACAGGAAGACTGAGTGTTCATACGGTCTATGTTTTGAGCGTTTCCTGTGTGATCAGTTTTGCATTCCGTTGCACCTCTGCAGGTTTACTGTATCCCTTGGACCTCCTATTGACGATGAAACACAGAAATTGCATCGGAATTAAATATAAGAGACACAATGCCGACTTAAGTACATTAAGACTGAGTCTTCTTACGTTCTATGTTTTGATCGTTTCCTGTGTCACCAGTTTTACATTCCGATGCACCTCTCCAGGTTTTCTGAATCCATTGGACCTTCCCATTGACGATGAAACACAGAAATTCCGTCGGAATTAAATATTAGAGACACAATGCCGACTTAAGAACAGGAAGACTGAGTCTACCTACTGCCTATGTTTTGAGCGTTTCCTGTGTCACCAGTTTTACATTCCGATGCACCTCTCCACGTTTACTGTATTCCTTGGACCTTCCGATTGACGATGAAATACAGAAATTGCATCGGAATTAAATATAGGAGACACAATGCCGACTTAAGTACAGGAAGACTGAGTCTACCTACTGCCTATGTTTTGAGCGTTTCCTGTGTCACCAGTTTTACATTCCGACGCACCTCTCCACGTTTACTGTATCCCTTCGACCTTCCCATTGACGATGAAACACCGAAATTCCATCGGAATTAAATATTAGAGACACAATGCCGACTTAAGTACAGGAAGGCTGAGTCTTAGTACTGTCTATGTTTTGAGCGTTTCCTGTGTCACCAGTCTTACATTCCGATGCACCTCTGCAGGTTTACTGTATCCCTTGGACCTTCCCATTGACGATGAAATACAGAAATTGAATCGGGATTAAATATAAGAGACACAATGCCGACTTAAGTACAGGAAGATTTAGTCTTCCTATTGTCTATGTTTTGAGCGTTTCCAGCGTCACCAGTTTTACATTCCGATGCACCTCTGCTGGTTTACTGTGTCCATTACCTTCCCATTGACGATGAAACACAGAAATTGCATCGTAATTAAACATAAGGGACACAATGCCGACTTAAGTACAGGAAGACTGAGTCTACCTACTGTCTATGTTTGAGCGTTTCCTGTGTGATCAGTTTTGCATTCCGATGCACCTCTGCAGGCTTACTGTATCCTTTGGACCTTCCTATTGACGATGAAACACAGAAATTGCATCGGAATTAAATATAAGAGACACAACGCGGACTTAAGTACAGGAAGACTGAGTCTTCTTACGGTCTATGTTTTGAGCGTTTCTAGTGTCACCAGGTTTACATTCCGATGCACCTCTGGAGGTTTACTGTATCCCTTCGACCTTCCCATTGACGAAGAAACACCGAAATTGATTCGGAATTAAATATAGGAGACACAATTCCGACTTAAGTACAGGAAGGCTGAGTCTTAGTACTGTCTATGTTTTGAGCGTTTCCTGTGTCACCAGTCTTACATTCCGATGCACCTCTGCAGGGTTACTGTATCCCTTGGACCTTCCCATGGACGATGAAACACAGAAATTGCATCGGAATTAAATGTAAGAGACACAATGCCGACTTAAGTACAGGAAGACTGAGTCTTCCTACTGTCTATGTTTTGAGCGTTTCCTGTGTCACCAGTTTTACATTCCGATGCACCTCTGCAGGTTTACTGCATCCATTGGACCTTCCCATTGACGATGAAACACAGAAATTGCATCGGAATTAAATATAAGAGACACAACGCCGACTTAAGTACAAGAAAACTGAGTATTCTGACGGTCTATGTTTTGAGCGTTTCCTGTGCCACCTGTTTTACATTACGTTGCACCTCTGCAGGTTTACTGTATCCATTGGACCTTCCCATTGACGATGAAACACAGAAATTGCATCGGAATTAAATATTAGAGACACAATGCCGACTTAAGTACAGGAAGACTGAGTCTTCGTAATGTCTGTGTTTTAAACGTTTCCTGTGTCACCAGTTTTACATTCCGATGCACCTCTTCAGGATTACTGAATTCATTGGACCTTCCCATTGACGATGAAACACAGAAATTGCATCGTAATTAAATATTAGAGACACAATGCCGACTTAAGGACAGGTAGACTGAGTCTTCCTACTGTCTATGTTTTGAGCGTTTCCTGTGACACCAGTTTTACATTCCGATGCACCTCTACAGGATTACTGCATCCATTGGACCTTCCCATTGACGATGAATTACAGAAATAGCATCGGAATTAAATATTAGAGACACAATGCGGACTTAAGTACAGGAGGACTGAGTCTTCCTACTGTCTATGTGTTGAGCGTTTCCTGTGTCACCAGTTTTACATTCCGATGCATATCTGCAGGTTTATTGTATCCCTTCTGCCTTCCCATTGACGAAGAAACACAGAAATTGCATCGGAACTAAATATAAGAGAAGCAATGCCAACTTAAGTACAGGAAGACTGAGTCTTCCTACTGTCTATGTTTTGAGCGTTTCCTGTGTCACCAGTTTTACATTCCGATGCACCTCTCCACGTTTACTGTATTCCTTGGACGTTCCGAATGACGATGAAATACAGAAATTGCATCAGAATGTAGGAGACACAATGCCGACTTAAGTACAGGAAGACTGAGTCTTAGTACTGTCTATGTTTTGAGCGTTTCCTGTGTCACCAGTTTTACATTCCGATGCCCCTCTGCAGGTTTATTGTATTGCTTGGACCTTACCATTGACGATGAAACACAGAAATTGCATCGGAATTAAATATAAGGGACACAATGCCCTGTTAACAACAGGAAGACTGAGTCTTCCTACTGTCTATGTATTTTAGCGTTTCCTGTGTCACCAGTTTTACATTCCTATGCACCTCTGCAGGTTTACTCTATCCCTTGGGCCTTCCCACTGACGATGAAACACAGAAATTGCATCGGAATTAAATATAAGAGACAAAATGCCGACTTAAGTACAGGATGACTGGGTCTTCCTACTGTCTATGCTTTGAGCATTTCCTGTGTGATCAGTTTTACATTCCGTTGCACCTCTGCAGGTTTACTGTATCCATTGGACCTTCCCATTGACGATGAATCACAGAAATTGCATCGGATTGTAATATAAGATACACAATTTCGGACTTAAGTACAGGAAGACTGAGTCTTCCCACTGTCTATGTTTTGAGCATTTCCTGTGTGATCAGTTTTGCATTCCGATGCACCTCTGCAGGTTTACTGTATCCCTTGGACCTTCCCAATGACGATGAAACACAGAAATTGCATCGGAATTAAATATAAGAGACACAATGCCGACATAACTACAGGAAGATTTAGTCTTACTACTGTCTATGTTTTGAGCGTTTCCAGCGTCACCAGTTTTACATTCCGATGCACCTCTGCAGGTTTATTGTGTTCATTGGACCTTCCCATTGACGATGAAACAAAGAAATTGCATCGGAATTAAATATAAGAGACACAATGCCGACTTAAGTACAGGAAGACTGAGTGTTCATACGGTCTATGTTTTGAGCGTTTCCTGTGTGATCAGTTTTGCATTCCGTTGCACCTCTGCAGGTTTACTGTATCCCTTGGACCTCCTATTGACGATGAAACACAGAAATTGCATCGGAATTAAATATAAGAGACACAATGCCGACTTAAGTACATTAAGACTGAGTCTTCTTACGGTCTATGTTTTGATCGTTTCCTGTGTCACCAGTTTTACATTCCGATGCACCTCTCCAGGTTTTCTGAATCCATTGGACCTTCCCATTGACGATGAAACACAGAAATTCCGTCGGAATTAAATATTAGAGACACAATGCCGACTTAAGAACAGGAAGACTGAGTCTACCTACTGTCTATGTTTTGAGCGTTTCCTGTGTCACCAGTTTTACATTCCGATGCACCTCTCCACGTTTACTGTATTCCTTGGACCTTCCGATTGACGATGAAATACAGAAATTGCATCGGAATTAGATATAGGAGACACAATGCCGACTTAAGAACAGGAAGACTGAGTCTACCTACTGCCTATGTTTTGAGCGTTTCCTGTGTCACCAGTTTTACATTCCGATGCACCTCTCCACGTTTACTGTATTCCTTGGGCCTTCCGATTGACGATGAAATACAGAAATTGCATCGGAATTAAACATAGGAGACACAATGCCGAATTAAGTACAGGAAGACTGAGTCTTCCTACTGTCTATGTTTTGAGCGTTTCCTGTGTCACCAGTTTTACATTACGATGCACTTCTGCAGGTTTACTGTATCCCTTCGACCTTCCCATTGACGATGAAACACCGAAATTCCATCGGAATTAAATATTAGAGACACAATGCCGACTTAAGTACAGTTAGGCTGAGTCTTAGTACTGTCTATGTTTTGAGCGTTTCCTGTGTCACCAGTCTTACATTCCGATGCACCTCTGCAGGTTTACTGTATCCCTTGGACCTTCCCATTGACGATGAAATACAGAAATTGAATCGGGATTAAATATAAGAGACACAATGCCGACTTAAGTACAGGAAGATTTAGTCTTCCTATTGTCTATGTTTTGAGCGTTTCCAGCGTCACCAGTTTTACATTCCGATGCACCTCTGCTGGTTTACTGTGTCCATTGGACCTTCCCATTGACGATGAAACACAGAAATTGCATCGTAATTAAACATAAGGGACACAATGCCGACTTAAGTACAGGAAGACTGAGTCTTCCCACTGTCTATGTTTTGAGCATTTCCTGTGTGATCAGTTTTGCATTCCGATGCACCTCTGCAGGTTTACTGTATCCCTTGGACCTTCCCAATGACGATGAAACACAGAAATTGCATCGGAATTAAATATAAGACACACAATGCCGACATAACTGCAGGAAGATTTAGTCTTACTACCGTCTATGTTTTGAGCGTTTCCAGCGTCACCAGTTTTACATTCCGATGCACCTCTGCAGGTTTATTGTGTTCATTGGACCTTCCCATTGACGATGAAACAAAGAAATTGCATCGGAATTAAATATAAGAGACACAATGCCGACTTAAGTACAGGAAGACTGAGTGTTCAAACGGTCTATGTTTTGAGCGTTTCCTGTGTGATCAGTTTTGCATTCCGTTGCACCTCTGCAGGTTTACTATATCCCTTGGACCTCCTATTGACGATGAAACACAGAAATTGCATCGGAATTAAATATAAGAGACACAATGCCGACTTAAGTACATTAAGACTGAGTCTTCTTACGGTCTATGTTTTGATCGTTTCCTGTGTCACCAGTTTTACATTCCGATGCACCTCTCCAGGTTTTCTGAATCCATTGGACCTTCCCATTGACTATGAAACACAGAAATTCCGTCGGAATTAAATATTAGAGACACAATGCCGACTTAAGAACAGGAAGACTGAGTCTACCTACTGTCTATGTTTTGAGCGTTTCCTGTGTCACCAGTTTTACATTCCGATGCACCTCTCCACGTTTACTCTATTCCTTGGACCTTCCGATTGACGATGAAATACAGAAATTGCATCGGAATTAAATATAGGAGATACAATGCCGACTTAAGAACAGGAAGACTGAGTCTACCTACTGCCTATGTTTTGAGCGTTTCCTGTGTCACCAGTTTTACATTCCGATGCACCTCTCCACGTTTACTGTATTCCTTGGGCCTTCCGATTGACGATGAAATACAGAAATTGCATCGGAATTAAATATAGGAGACACAATGCCGAATTAAGTACAGGAAGACTGAGTCTTCCTACTGTCTATGTTTTGAGCGTTTCCTGTGTCACCAGTTTTACATTACGATGCACCTCTGCAGGTTTACCGTATCCCTTCGACCTTCCCATTGACGATGAAACACCGAAATTCCACCGGAATTAAATATTAGAGACACAATGCCGACTTAAGTACAGGAAGGCTGAGTCTTAGTACTGTCTATGTTTTGAGCGTTTCCTGTGTCACCAGTCTTACATTCCGATGCACCTCTGCAGGTTTACTGTATCCCTTGGACCTTCCCATTGACGATGAAATACAGAAATTGAATCGGGATTAAATATAAGAGACACAATGCCGACTTAAGTACAGGAAGATTTAGTCTTCCTATTGTCTATGTTTTGAGCGTTTCCAGCGTCACCAGTTTTACATTCCGATGCACCTCTGCTGGTTTACTGTGTCCATTGGACCTTCCCATTGACGATGAAACACAGAAATTGCATCGTAATTAAACATAAGGGACACAATGCCGACTTAAGTACAGGAAGACTGAGTCTACCTACTGTCTATGTTTTGAGCGTTCCCTGTGTGATCAGTTTTGCATTCCGATGCACCTCTGCAGGCTTACTGTATCCCTTGGACCTTCCTATTGACGATGAAACACAGAAATTGCATCGGAATTAAATATAAGAGACACAACGCGGACTTAAGTACAGGAAGACTGAGTCTTCTTACGGTCTATGTTTTGAGCGTTTCCAGTGTCACCAGGTTTACATTCCGATGCACCTCTGGAGGTTTACTGTATCCCTTCGACCTTCCCATTGACGAAGAAACACCGAAATTGCATCGGAATTAAATATAGGAGACACAATGCCGACTTAAGTACAGGAAGGCTGAGTCTTAGTACTGTCTATGTTTTGAGCGTTTCCTGTGTCACCAGTCTTACATTCCGATGCACCTCTGCAGGGTTACTCTATCCCTTGGACCTTCCCATGGACGATGAAACACAGAAATTGCATCGGAATTAAATGTAAGAGACACAATGCCGACTTAAGTACAGGAAGACTGAGTCTTCCTACTGTCTATGTTTTGAGCGTTTCCTGTGTCACCAGTTTTACATTCCGATGCACCTCTGCAGGTTTACTGTATCCATTGGACCTTCCCATTGACGATGAAACACAGAAATTGCATCGGAATTAAATATAAGAGACACACCGCCGACTTAAGTACAAGAAAACTGAGTATTCTGACGGTCTATGTTTTGAGCGTTTCCTGTGCCACCTGTTTTACATTACGTTGCACCTCTCCAGGTTTACTGTATTCCTTGGACGTTCCGAATGACGATGAAATACAGAAATTGCATCAGAATATAGGAGACACAATGCCGACTTAAGTACAGGAAGACTGAGTCTTAGTACTGTCTATGTTTTGAGCGTTTCCTGTGTGATCAGTTTTGCATTCCGATGCACCTCTGCAGGCTTACTGTATCCCTTGGACCTTCCTATTGACCATGAAACACAGAAATTGCATCGGAATTAAATATAAGAGACACAACGCGGACTTAAGTACAGGAAGACTGAGTCTTCCCACTGTCTATGTTTTGAACATTTCCTGTGTGATCAGTTTTGCATTCCGATGCACCTCTGCAGGTTTACTGTATCCCTTGGACCTTCCCAATGACGATGAAACACAGAAATTGCATCGGAATTAAATATAAGACACACAATGCCGACATAACTGCAGGAAGATTTAGTCTTACTACCGTCTATGTTTTGAGCGTTTCCAGCGTCACCAGTTTTACATTCCGATGCACCTCTGCAGGTTTATTATGTTCATTGGACCTTCCCATTGACGATGAAACAAAGAAATTGCATCGGAATTAAATATAAGAGACACAATGCCGACTTAAGTACAGGAAGACTGAGTGTTCAAACGGTCTATGTTTTGAGCGTTTCCTGTGTGATCAGTTTTGCATTCCGTTGCACCTCTGCAGGTTTACTGTATCCCTTGGACCTCCTATTGACGATGAAACACAGAAATTGCATCGGAATTAAATATAAGAGACACAATGCCGACTTAAGTACATTAAGACTGAGTCTTCTTACGGTCTATGTTTTGATCGTTTCCTGTGTCACCAGTTTTACATTCCGATGCACCTCTCCAGGTTTTCTGAATCCATTGGACCTTCCCATTGACGATGAAACACAGAAATTCCGTCGGAATTAAATATTAGAGACACAATGCCGACTTAAGAACAGGAAGACTGAGTCTACCTACTGTCTATGTTTTGAGCGTTTCCTGTGTCACCAGTTTTACATTCCGATGCACCTCTCCACGTTTACTCTATTCCTTGGACCTTCCGATTGACGGTGAAATACAGAAATTGCATCGGAATTAAATATAGGAGATACAATGCCGACTTAAGAACAGGAAGACTGAGTCTACCTACTGCCTATGTTTTGAGCGTTTCCTGTGTCACCAGTTTTACATTCCGATGCACCTCTCCACGTTTACTGTATTCCTTGGGCCTTCCGATTGACGATGAAATACAGAAATTGCATCGGAATTAAATATAGGAGACACAATGCCGAATTAAGTACAGGAAGACTGAGTCTTCCTACTGTCTATGTTTTGAGCGTTTCCTGTGTCACCAGTTTTACATTACGATGCACCTCTGCAGGTTTACCGTATCCCTTCGACCTTCCCATTGACGATGAAACACCGAAATTCCACCGGAATTAAATATTAGAGACACAATGCCGACTTAAGTACAGGAAGGCTGAGTCTTAGTACTGTCTATGTTTTGAGCGTTTCCTGTGTCACCAGTCTTACATTCCGATGCACCTCTGCAGGTTTACTGTATCCCTTGGACCTTCCCATTGACGATGAAATACAGAAATTGAATCGGGATTAAATATAAGAGACACAATGCCGACTTAAGTACAGGAAGATTTAGTCTTCCTATTGTCTATGTTTTGAGCGTTTCCAGCGTCACCAGTTTTACATTCCGATGCACCTCTGCTGGTTTACTGTGTCCATTGGACCTTCCCAATGACGATGAAACACAGAAATTGCATCGTAATTAAACATAAGGGACACAATGCCGACTTAAGTACAGGAAGACTGAGTCTACCTACTGTCTATGTTTTGAGCGTTCCCTGTGTGATCAGTTTTGCATTCCGATGCACCTCTGCAGGCTTACTGTATCCCTTGGACCTTCCTATTGACGATGAAACACAGAAATTGCATCGGAATTAAATATAAGAGACACAACGCGGACTTAAGTACAGGAAGACTGAGTCTTCTTACGGTCTATGTTTTGAGCGTTTCCAGTGTCACCAGGTTTACATTCCGATGCACCTCTGGAGGTTTACTGTATCCCTTCGACCTTCCCATTGACGAAGAAACACCGAAATTGCATCGGAATTAAATATAGGAGACACAATGCCGACTTAAGTACAGGAAGGCTGAGTCTTAGTACTGTCTATGTTTTGAGCGTTTCCTGTGTCACCAGTCTTACATTCCGATGCACCTCTGCAGGGTTACTTTATCCCTTGGACCTTCCCATGGACGATGAAACACAGAAATTGCATCGGAATTAAATGTAAGAGACACAATGCCGACTTAAGTACAGGAAGACTGAGTCTTCCTACTGTCTATGTTTTGAGCGTTTCCTGTGTCACCAGTTTTACATTCCGATGCACCTCTGCAGGTTTACTGTATCCATTGGACCTTCCCATTGACGATGAAACACAGAAATTGCATCGGAATTAAATATAAGAGACACACCGCCGACTTAAGTACAAGAAAACTGAGTATTCTGACGGTCTATGTTTTGAGCGTTTCCTGTGCCACCTGTTTTACATTACGTTGCACCTCTCCAGGTTTACTGTATTCCTTGGACGTTTCGAATGACGATGAAATACAGAAATTGCATCAGAATATAGGAGACACAATGCCGACTTAAGTACAGGAAGACTGAGTCTTAGTACTGTCTATGTTTTGAGCGTTTCCTGTGTCACCAGTTTTACATTCCGATGCACCTCTGCAGGTTTATTGTATTGTTTGTACCTTACCATTGACGATGAAACACAGAAATTGCATCGGAATTAAATATAAGGGACACAATGCCCTGTTAACAACAGGAAGACTGAGTCTTCCTACTGTCTATGTTTTTTAGCGTTTCCTGTGTCACCAGTTTTACATTCCTAAGCACCTCTGCAGGTTTACTCTATCCCTTGGGCCTTCCCACTGACGATGAAACACAGATATTGCATCGGAATTAAATATAAGAGACACAATGCCGACTTAAGTACAGGATGACTGAGTCTTCCTACTGTATATGTTTTGAACATTTCCTGTGTGATCAGTTTTACATTCCGTTGCACCTCTGCAGGTTTACTGTATCCCTTGGACCTTCCCAATGACGATGAAACACAGAAATTGCATCGGAATTAAATATAAGAGACACAATGCCGACATAACTACAGGAAGATTTAGTCTTACTACTGTCTATGTTTTGAGCGTTTCCAGCGTCACCAGTTTTACATTCCGATGCACCTCTGCAGGTTTATTGTGTTCATTGGACCTTCCCATTGACGATGAAACAAAGAAATTGCATCGGAATTAAATATAAGAGCAACAATGCCGACTTAAGTACAGGAAGACTGAGTGTTCATACGGTCTATGTTTTGAGCGTTTCCTGTGTGATCAGTTTTGCATTCCGTTGCACCTCTGCAGGTTTACTGTATCCCTTGGACCTCCTATTGACAATGAAACACAGAAATTGCATCGGAATTAAATATAAGAGACACAATGCCGACTTAAGGACATTAAGACTGAGTCTTCTTACGGTCTATGTTTTGATCGTTTCCTGTGTCACCAGTTTTACATTCCGATGCACCTCTCCAGGTTTTCTGAATCCATTGGACCTTCCCATTGACGATGAAACACAGAAATTCCGTCGGAATTAAATATTTGAGACACAATGCCGACTTAAGAACAGGAAGACTGAGTCTACCTACTGTCTATGTTTTGAGCGTTTCCTGTGTCACCAGTTTTACATTCCGATGCACGTCTCCACGTTTACTGTATTCCTTGGACCTTCCGATTGGCGATGAAATACAGAAATTGCATCGGAATTAAATATAGGAGACACAATGCCGACTTAAGAACAGGAAGACTGAGTCTACCTACTGCCTATGTTTTGAGCGTTTCCTGTGTCACCAGTTTTCCATTCCGATGCACCTCTCCACGTTTACTGTATTCCTTGGGCCTTCCGATTGACGATGAAATACAGAAATTGCATCGGAATTAAATATAGGAGACACAATGCCGAATTAAGTACAGGAAGACTGAGTCTTCCTACTGTCTATGTTTTGAGCGTTTCCTGTGTCACCAGTTTTACATTACGATGCACCTCTGCAGGTTTACTGTATCCCTTTGACCTTCCCATTGACGATGAAACACCGAAATTCCATCGGAATTAAATATTAGAGACACAATGCCGACTTAAGTACAGGAAGGCTGAGTCTTAGTACTGTCTATGTTTTGAGCGTTTCCTGTGTCACCAGTCTTACATTCCGATGCACCTCTGCAGGTGTACTGTATCCCTTGGACCTTCCCATTGACGATGAAATACAGAAATTGAATCGGGATTAAATATAAGAGACACAATGCCGACTTAAGTACAGGAAGATTTAGTCTTCCTATTGTCTATATTTTGAGCGTTTCCAGCGTCACCAGTTTTACATTCCGATGCACCTCTGCTGGTTTACTGTGTCCATTGGACCTTCCCATTGACGATGAAACACAGAAATTGCATCGTAATTAAACATAAGGGACACAATGCCGACTTAAGTACAGGAAGACTGAGTCTACCTACTGTCTATGTTTTGAGCGTTTCCTGTGTGATCAGTTTTGCATTCCGATGCACCTCTGCAGGCTTACTGTATCCCTTGGACCTTCCTATTGACGATGAAACACAGAAATTGCATCGGAATTAAATATAAGAGACACAACGCGGACTTAAGTACAGGAAGACTGAGTCTTCCCACTGTCTATGTTTTGAGCATTTCCTGTGTGATCAGTTTTGCATTCCGATGCACCTCTGCAGGTTTACTGTATCCCTTGGACCTTCCCAATGACGATGAAACACAGAAATTGCATCGGAATTAAATATAAGAGACACAATGCCGACATAACTACAGGAAGATTTAGTCTTACTACCGTCTATGTTTTGAGCGTTTCCAGTCTCACAAGTTTTACATTCCGATGCACCTCTGCAGGTTTATTGTGTTCATTGGACCTTCCCATTGACGATGAAACAAAGAAATTGCATCGGAATTATATATAAGAGACACAATGCCGACTTAAGTACAGGAAGACTGAGTGTTCATACGGTCTATGTTTTGAGCGTTTCCTGTGTGATCAGTTTTGCATTCCGTTGCACCTCTGCAGATTTACTGTATCCCTTGGACCTCCTATTGACGATGAAACACAGAAATTGCATCGGAATTAAATATAAGAGACACAATGCCGACTTAAGTACATTAAGACTGAGTCTTCTTACGGTCTATGTTTTGATCGTTTCCTGTGTCACCAGTTTTACATTCCGATGCACCTCTCCAGGTTTTCTGAATCCATTGGACCTTCCCATTGACGATGAAACACAGAAATTCCGTCGGAATTAAATATTAGAGACACAATGCCGACTTAAGAACAGACAGACTGAGTCTACCTACTGTCTATGTTTTGAGCGTTTCCTGTGTCACCAGATTTACATTCCGATGCACCTCTCCACGTTTACTGTATTCCTTGGACCTTCCGATTGACGATGAAATACAGAAATTGCATCGGAATTAAATATAGGAGACACAATGCCGACTTAAGAACAGGAAGACTGAGTCTACCTACTGCCTATGTTTTGAGCGTTTCCTGTGTCACCAGTTTTCCATTCCGATGCACCTCTCCACGTTTACTGTATTCCTTGGGCCTTCCGATTGACGATGAAATACAGAAATTGCATCGGAATTAAATATAGGAGACACAATGCGGAATTAAGTACAGGAAGACTGAGTCTTCCTACTGTCTATGTTTTGAGCGTTTCCTGTGTCACCAGTTTTACATTACGATGCGACTCTGCAGGTTTACTGTAACCCTTCGACCTTCCCATTGACGATGAAACACCGAAATTCCATCGGAATTAAATATTAGAGACACAATGCCGACTTAAGTACAGGAAGGCTGAGTCTTAGTACTGTCTATGTTTTGAGCGTTTCCTGTGTCACCAGTCTTACATTCCGATGCACCTCTGCAGGTTTACTGTATCCCTTGGACCTTCCCATTGACGATGAAACACAGAAATTGAATCGGGATTAAATATAAGAGACAGAATGCCGACTTAAGTACAGGAAGATTTAGTCTTCCTATTGTCTATGTTTTGAGCGTTTCCAGCGTCACCAGTTTTACATTCCGATGCACCTCTGCTGGTTTACTGTGTCCATTGGACCTTCCCATTGACGATGAAACACAGAAATTGCTTCGTAATTAAACATAAGGGACACAATGCCGACTTAAGTACAGGAAGACTGAGTCTACCTACTGTCTATGTTTTGAGCGTTCCCTGTGTGATCAGTTTTGCATTCCGATGCACCTCTGCAGGCTTACTGTATCCCTTGGACCTTCCTATTGACGATGAAACACAGAAATTGCATCGGAATTAAATATAAGAGACACAACGCGGACTTAAGTACAGGAAGACTGAGTCTTCTTACGGTCAATGCTTTGAGCGTTTCCAGTGTCACCAGGTTTACATTCCGATGCACCTCTGGAGGTTTACTGTATCCCTTCGACCTTCCCATTGACGAAGAAACACCGAAATTGCATCGGAATTAAATATAGGAGACACAATGCCGACTTAAGTACAGGAAGGCTGAGTCTTAGTACTGTCAATGTTTTGAGCGTTTCCTGTGTCACCAGTCTTACATTCCGATGCACCTCTGCAGGGTTACTGTATCCCTTGGACCTTCCCATGGACGATGAAACACAGAAATTGCATCGGAATTAAATGTAAGAGACACAATGCCGACTGAAGTACAGGAAGACTGAGTCTTCCTACTGTCTATGTTTTGAGCGTTTCCTGTGTCACCAGTTTTACATTCCGATGCACCTCTGCAGGTTTACTGTATCCATTGGACCTTCCCATTGAGGATGAAACACAGAAATTGCATCGGAATTAAATATAAGAGACACAACGCCGACTTAAGTACAAGAAAACTGAGTATTCTGACGGTCTATGTTTTGAGCGTTTCCTGTGCCACCTGTTTTACATTACGTTGCACCTCTGCAGGTTTACTGTATCCATTGGACCTTCCCATAGACGATGAAACACAGAAATTGCATCGGAGTTAAATATTAGAGACACAATGCCGACTTAAGTACAGGAAGACTGAGTCTTCGTAATGTCTATGTTTTAAACGTTTCCTGTGTCACCAGTTTTACATTCCGATGCACCTCTTCAGGTTTACTGAATTCATTGGACCTTCCCATTGACGATGAAACACAGAAATTGCATCGTAATTAAATATTAGAGACACAATGCCGACTTAATGGACAGGTAGACTGAGTCTTCCTACTGTCTATGTTTTGAGCGTTTCCTGTGACACCAGTTTTACATTCCGATGCACCTCTACAGGATTACTGTATCCATTGGACCTTCCCATTGACGATGAAACACAGAAATAGCATCGGAATTAAATATTAGAGACACAATGCGGACTTAAGTACAGGAGGACTGAGTCTTCCTACTGTCTATGTGTTGAGCGTTTCCTGTGTCACCAGTTTTACATTCCGATGCATATCTGCAGGTTTATTGTATCCCTTGTGCCTTCCCATTGACGAAGAAACACAGAAATTGCATCGGAACTAAATATAAGAGAAGCAATGCCGACTTAAGTACAGGAAGACTGAGTCTTCCTACTGTCTATGTTTTGAGCGTTTCCTGTGTCACCAGTTTTACATTCCGATGCACCTCTCCAGGTTTACTGTATTCCTTGGACCTTCCGAATGACGATGAAATACAGAAATTGCATCAGAATATAGGAGACACAATGCCGACTTAAGTACAGGAAGACTGAGTCTTAGTACTGTCTATGTTTTGAGCGTTTCCAGCGTCACCAGTTTTACATTCCGATGCACCTCTGCAGGTTTATTGTGTTCATTGGACCTTCCCATTGACGATGAAACAAAGAAATTGCATCGGAATTAAATATAAGAGACACAATGCCGACTTAAGTACAGGAAGACTGAGTGTTCATACGGTCTATGTTTTGAGCGTTTCCTGTGTGATCAGTTTTGCATTCCGTTGCACCTCTGCAGGTTTACTGTATCCCTTGGACCTCCTATTGACGATGAAACACAGAAATTGCATCGGAATTAAATATAAGAGACACAATGCCGACTTAAGTACATTAAGACTGAGTCTTCTTACGGTCTATGTTTTGATCGTTTCTTGTGTCACCAGTTTTACATTCCGATGCACCTCTCCAGGTTTTCTGAATCCATTGGACCTTCCCATTGACGATGAAACACAGAAATTCCGTCGGAATTAAATATTAGAGACACAATGCCGACTTAAGAACAGGAAGACTGAGTCTACCTACTGTCTATGTTTTGAGCGTTTCCTGTGTCACCAGTTTTACATTCCGATTCACCTCTCCACGTTTACTGTATTCCTTGGACCTTCCGATTGACGATGAAATACAGAAATTGCATCGGAATTAAATATAGGAGACACAATGCCGACTTAAGAACAGGAAGACTGAGTCTACCTACTGCCTATGTTTTGAGCGTTTCCTGTGTCACCAGTTTTACATTCCGATGCACCTCTCCACGTTTACTGTATTCCTTGGTCCTTCCGATTGACGATGAAATACAGAAATTGCATCGGAATTAAATATAGGAGACACAATGCCGAATTAAGTACAGGAAGACTTAGTCTTCCTACTGTCTATGTTTTGAGCGTTTCCTGTGTCACCAGTTTTGCATTACGATGCACCTCTGCAGGTTTACTGTATCCCTTCGACCTTCCCATTGACGATGAAACACCGAAATTCCATCGGAATTAAATATTAGAGACACAATGCCGACTTAAGTACAGGAAGGCTGAGTCTTAGTACTGTCTATGTTTTGAGCGTTTCCTGTGTCACCAGTCTTACATTCCGATGCACCTCTGCAGGTTTACTGTATCCCTTGGACCTTCCCATTGACGATAAAATACAGAAATTGAATCGGGATTAAATATAAGAGACACAATGCCGACTTAAGTACAGGAAGATTTAGTGTTCCTATTGTCTATGTTTTGAGCGTTTCCAGCGTCACCAGTTTTACATTCCGATGCACCTCTGCTGGTTTACTGTGTCCATTGGACCTTCCCATTGACGATGAAACACAGATATTGCATCGTAATTAAACATAAGGGACACAATGCCGACTTAAGTACAGGAAGACTGAGTCTACCTACTGTCTATGTTTTGAGCGTTTCCTGTGTGATCAGTTTTGCATTCCGATGCACCTCTGCAGGCTTACTGTATCCCTTGGACCTTCCTATTGACGATGAAACACAGAAATTGCATCGGAATTAAATGTAAGAGACACAACGCGGACTTAAGTACAGGAAGACTGAGTCTTCCCACTGTCTATGTTTTGAGCATTTCCTGTGTGATCAGTTTTGCATTCCGATGCACCTCTGCAGGTTTACTGTATCCCTTGGACCTTCCCAATGACGATGAAACACAGAAATTGCATCGGAATTAAATATAAGAGACACAATGCCGACATAACTACAGGAAGATTTAGTCTTACTACTGTCTATGTTTTGAGCGTTTCCAGCGTCACCAGTTTTACATTCCGATGCACCTCTGCAGGTTTATTGTGTTCATTGGACCTTCCCATTGACGATGAAACAAAGAAATTGCATCGGAATTAAATATAAGAGACACAATGCTGACTTAAGTACAGGAAGACTGAGTGTTCATACGGTCTATGTTTTGAGCGTTTCCTGTGTGATCAGTTTTGCATTCCGTTGCACCTCTGCAGGTTTACTGTATCCCTTGGACCTCCTATTGACGATGAAACACAGAAATTGCATCGGAATTAAATATAAGAGACACAATGCCGACTTAAGTACATTAAGACTGAGTCTTCTTACGTTCTATGTTTTGATCGTTTCCTGTGTCACCAGTTTTACATTCCGATGCACCTCTCCATGTTTTCTGAATCCATTGGACCTTCCCATTGACGATGAAACACAGAAATTCCGTCGGAATTAAATATTAGAGACACAATGCCGACTTAAGAACAGGAAGACTGAGTCTACCTACTGCCTATGTTTTGAGCGTTTCCTGTGTCACCAGTTTTACATTCCGATGCACCTCTCCACGTTTACTGTATTCCTTGGACCTTCCGATTGACGATGAAATACAGAAATTGCATCGGAATTAAATATAGGAGACACAATGCCGACTTAAGAACAGGAAGACTGAGTCTACCTACTGCCTATGTTTTGAGCGTTTCCTGTGTCACCAGTTTTACATTCCGATGCACCTCTCCACGTTTACTGTATCCCTTCGACCTTCCCATTGACGATGAAACACCGAAATTCCATCGGAATTAAATATTAGAGACACAATGCCGACTTAAGTACAGGAAGGCTGAGTCTTAGTACTGTCTATGTTTTGAGCGTTTCCTGTGTCACCAGTCTTACATTCCGATGCACCTCTGCAGGTTTACTGTATCCCTTGGACCTTCCCATTGACGATGAAATACAGAAATTGAATCGGGATTAAATATAAGAGACACAATGCCGACTTAAGTACAGGAAGATTTAGTCTTCCTATTGTCTATGTTTTGAGCGTTTCCAGCGTCACCAGTTTTACATTCCGATGCACCTCTGCTGGTTTACTGTGTCCATTACCTTCCCATTGACGATGAAACACAGAAATTGCATCGTAATTAAACATAAGGGACACAATGCCGACTTAAGTACCGGAAGACTGAGTCTACCTACTGTCTATGTTTGAGCGTTTCCTGTGTGATCAGTTTTGCATTCCGATGCACCTCTGCAGGCTTACTGTATCCCTTGGACCTTCCTATTGACGATGAAACACAGAAATTGCATCGGAATTAAATATAAGAGACACAACGCGGACCTAAGTACAGGAAGACTGAGTCTTCTTACGGTCTATGTTTTGAGCGTTTCTAGTGTCACCAGGTTTACATTCCGATGCACCTCTGGAGGTTTACTGTATCCCTTCGACCTTCCCATTGACGAAGAAACACCGAAATTGCATCGGAATTAAATATAGGAGACACAATTCCGACTTAAGTACAGGAAGGCTGAGTCTTAGTACTGTCTATGTTTTGAGCGTTTCCTGTGTCACCAGTCTTACATTCCGATGCACCTCTGCAGGGTTACTGTATCCCTTGGACCTTCCCATGGACGATGAAACACAGAAATTGCATCGGAATTAAATGTAAGAGACACAATGCCGACTTAAGTACAGGAAGACTGAGTCTTCCTACTGTCTATGTTTTGAGCGTTTCCTGTGTCACCAGTTTTACATTCCGATGCACCTCTGCAGGTTTACTGCATCCATTGGACCTTCCCATTGACGATGAAACACAGAAATTGCATCGGAATTAAATATAAGAGACACAACGCCGACTTAAGTGCAAGAAAACTGAGTATTCTGACGGTCTATGTTTTGAGCGTATCCTGTGCCACCTGTTTTACATTACGTTGCACCTCTGCAGGTTTACTGTATCCATTGGACCTTCCCATTGACGATGAAACACAGAAATTGCATCGGAATTAAATATTAGAGACACAATGCCGACTTAAGTACAGGAAGACTGAGTCTTCGTAATGTCTGTGTTTTAAACGTTTCCTGTGTCACCAGTTTTACATTCCGATGCACCTCTTCAGGATTACTGAATTCATTGGACCTTCCCATTGACGATGAAACACACAAATTGCATCGTAATTAAATATTAGAGACACAATGCCGACTTAAGGACAGGTAGACTGAGTCTTCCTACTGTCTATGTTTTGAGCGTTTCCTGTGACACCAGTTTTACATTCCGATGCACCTCTACAGGATTACTGTATCCATTGGACCTTCCCATTGACGATGAATTACAGAAATAGCATCGGAATTAAATATTAGAGACACAATGCGGACTTAAGTACAGGAGGACTGAGTCTTCCTACTGTCTATGTGTTGAGCGTTTCCTGTGTCACCAGTTTTACATTCCGATGCATATCTGCAGGTTTATTGTATCCCTTGTGCCTTCCCATTGACGAAGAAACACAGAAATTGCATCGGAACTAAATATAAGAGAAGCAATGCCAACTTAAGTACAGGAAGACTGAGTCTTCCTACTGTCTATGTTTTGAGCGTTTCCTGTGTCACCAGTTTTACATTCCGATGCACCTCTCCACGTTTACTGTATTCCTTGGACGTTCCGAATGACGATGAAATACAGAAATTGCATCAGAATATAGGAGACACAATGCCGACTTAAGTACAGGAAGACTGAGTCTTAGTACTGTCTATGTTTTGAGCGTTTCCTGTGTCACCAGTTTTACATTCCGATGCCCCTCTGCAGGTTTATTGTATTGCTTGGACCTTACCATTGACGATGAAACACAGAAATTGCATCGGAATTAAATATAAGGGACACAATGCCCTGTTAACAACAGGAAGACTGAGTCTTCCTACTGTCTATGTTTTTTAGCGTTTCCTGTGTCACCAGTTTTACATTCCTATGCACCTCTGCAGGTTTACTCTATCCCTTGGGCCTTCCCACTGACGATGAAACACAGAAATTGCATCGGAATTAAATATAAGAGACACAATGCCGACTTAAGTACAGGATGACTGGGTCTTCCTACTGTCTATGTTTTGAGCATTTCCTGTGTGATCAGTTTTACAACCGTTGCACCTCTGCAGGTTTACTGTATCCATTGGACCTTCCCATTGACGATGAATCACAGAAATTGCATCGGATTGTAATATAAGATACACAATTTCGGACTTAAGTACAGGAAGACTGAGTCTTCCCACTGTCTATGTTTTGAGCATTTCCTGTGTGATCAGTTTTGCATTCCGATGCACCTCTGCAGGTTTACTGTATCCCTTGGACCTTCCCAATGACGATGAAACACAGAAATTGCATCGGAATTAAATATAAGAGACACAATGCCGACTTAAGTACATTAAGACTGAGTCTTCTTACGGTCTATGTTTTGAGCGTTTCCTGTGACACCAGTTTTACATTCCGATGCACCTCTACAGGATTACTGTATCCATTGGACCTTACCATTGACGATGAAACACAGAAATTGCATCGGAATTAAATATAAGAGACACAATGCCGACATAACTACAGGAAGATTTAGTCTTACTACTGTCTATGTTTTGAGCGTTTCCAGCGTCACCAGTTTTACATTCGGATGCACGTCTGCAGGTTTACTGTATCCCTTGGACCTCCTATTGACGATGAAACACAGAAATTGCATCGGAATTAAATATAAGAGACACAATGCCGACTTAAGTACATTAAGACTGAGTCTTCTTACGGTCTATGTTTTGATCGTTTCCTGTGTCACCAGTTTTACATTCCGATGCACATCTCCAGGTTTTCTGAATCCATTGGACCTTCCCATTAACGATGAAACACAGAAATTCCGTCGGAATTAAATATTAGAGACACAATGCCGACTTAAGAACAGGAAGACTGAGTCTACCTACTGTCTATGTTTTGAGCGTTTCCTGTGTCACCAGTTTTACATTCCGATGCACCTCTCCACGTTTACTGTATTCCTTGGACCTTCCGATTGACGATGAAATACAGAAATTGCATCGGAATTAGATATAGGAGACACAATGCCGACTTAAGAACAGGAAGACTGAGTCTACCTACTGCCTATGTTTTGAGCGTTTCCTGTGTCACCAGTTTTACATTCCGATGCACCTCTCCACGTTTACTGTATTCCTTGGGCCTTCCGATTGACGATGAAATACAGAAATTGCATCGGAATTAAATATAGGAGACACAATGCCGAATTAAGTACAGGAAGACTGAGTCTTCCTACTGTCTATGTTTTGAGCGTTTCCTGTGTCACCAGTTTTACGTTACGATGCACTTCTGCAGGTTTACTGTATCCCTTCGACCTTCCCATTGACGATGAAACACCGAAATTCCATCGGAATTAAATATTAGAGACACAATGCCGACTTAAGTACAGGAAGGCTGAGTCTTAGTACTGTCTATGTTTTGAGCGTTTCCTGTGTCACCAGTCTTACATTGCGATGCACCTCTGCAGGTTTACTGTATCCCTTGGACCTTCCCATTGACGATGAAATACAGAAATTGAATCGGGATTAAATATAAGAGACACAATGCCGACTTAAGTACAGGAAGATTTAGTCTTCCTATTGTCTATGTTTTGAGCGTTTCCAGCGTCACCAGTTTTACATTCCGATGCACCTCTGCTGGTTTACTGTGTCCATTGGACCTTCCCATTGACGATGAAACACAGAAATTGCATCGTAATTAAACATAAGGGACACAATGCCGACTTAAGTACAGGAAGACTGAGTCTACCTACTGTCTATGTTTTGAGCGTTTCCTGTGTGATCAGTTTTGCATTCCGATGCACCTCTGCAGGCTTACTGTATCCCTTGGACCTTCCTATTGACCATGAAACACAGAAATTGCATCGGAATTAAATATAAGAGACACAACGCGGACTTAAGTACAGGAAGACTGAGTCTTCCCACTGTCTATGTTTTGAGCATTTCCTGTGTGATCAGTTTTGCATTCCGATGCACCTCTGCAGGTTTACTGTATCCCTTGGACCTTCCCAATGACGATGAAACACAGAAATTGCATCGGAATTAAATATAAGACACACAATGCCGACATAACTGCAGGAAGATTTAGTCTTACTACCGTCTATGTTTTGAGCGTTTCCAGCGTCACCAGTTTTACATTCCGATGCACCTCTGCAGGTTTATTGTGTTCATTGGACCTTCCCATTGACGATGAAACAAAGAAATTGCATCGTAATTAAACATAAGGGACACAATGCCGACTTAAGTACAGGAAGACTGAGTCTACCTACTGTCTATGTTTTGAGCGTTCCCTGTGTGATCAGTTTTGCATTCCCATGCACCTCTGCAGGCTTACTGTATCCATTGGACCTTCCTATTGACGATGAAACACAGAAATTGCATCGGAATTAAATATAAGAGACACAACGCGGACTTAAGTACAGGAAGACTGAGTCTTCTTACGGTCTATGTTTTGAGCGTTTCCAGTGTCACCAGGTTTACATTCCGATGCACCTCTGGAGGTTTACTGTATCCCTTCGACCTTCCCATTGACGAAGAAACACCGAAATTGCATCGGAATTAAATATAGGAGACACAATGCCGACTTAAGTACAGGAAGGCTGAGTCTTAGTACTGTCTATGTTTTGAGCGTTTCCTGTGTCACCAGTCTTACATTCCGATGCACCTCTGCAGGGTTACTTTATCCCTTGGACCTTCCCATGGACGATGAAACACAGAAATTGCATCGGAATTAAATGTAAGAGACACAATGCCGACTTAAGTACAGGAAGACTGAGTCTTCCTACTGTCTATGTTTTGAGCGTTTCCTGTGTCACCAGTTTTACATTCCGATGCACCTCTGCAGGTTTACTGTATCCATTGGACCTTCCCATTGACGATGAAACACAGAAATTGCATCGGAATTAAATATAAGAGACACACCGCCGACTTAAGTACAAGAAAACTGAGTATTCTGACGGTCTATGTTTTGAGCGTTTCCTGTGCCACCTGTTTTACATTACGTTGCACCTCTCCAGGTTTACTGTATTCCTTGGACGTTCCGAATGACGATGAAATACAGAAATTGCATCAGAATATAGGAGACACAATGCCGACTTAAGTACAGGAAGACTGAGTCTTAGTACTGTCTATGTTTTGAGCGTTTCCTGTGTCACCAGTTTTACATTCCGATGCACCTCTGCAGGTTTATTGTATTGCTTGTACCTTACCATTGACGATGAAACACAGAAATTGCATCGGAATTAAATATAAGGGACACAATGCCCTGTTAACATCAGGAAGACTGAGTCTTCCTACTGTCTATGTTTTTTAGCGTTTCCTGTGTCACCAGTTTTACATTCCTATGCACCTCTGCAGGTTTACTCTATCCCTTGGGCCTTCCCACTGACGATGAAACACAGAAATTGCATCGGAATTAAATATAAGAGACACAATGCCGACATAACTACAGGAAGATTTAGTCTTACTACTGTCTATGTTTTGAGCGTTTCCAGCGTCACCAGTTTTACATTCCGATGCACCTCTGCAGGTTTATTGTGTTCATTGGACCTTCCCATTGACGATGAAACAAAGAAATTGCATCGGAATTAAATATAAGAGACACAATGCCGACCTAAGTACAGGAAGACTGAGTGTTCATACGGTCTATGTTTTGAGCGTTTCCTGTGTGATCAGTTTTGCATTCCGTTGCACCTCTGCAGGTTTACTGTATCCCTTGGACCTCCTATTGACGATGAAACACAGAAATTGCATCGGAATTAAATATAAGAGACACAATGCCGACTTAAGGACATTAAGACTGAGTCTTCTTACGGTCTATGTTTTGATCGTTTCCTGTGTCACCAGTTTTACATTCCGATGCACCTCTCCAGGTTTTCTGAATCCATTGGACCTTCCCATTGACGATGAAACACAGAAATTCCGTCGGAATTAAATATTAGAGACACAATGCCGACTTAAGAACAGGAAGACTGAGTCTACCTACTGTCTATGTTTTGAGCGTTTCCTGTGTCACCAGTTTTACATTCCGATGCACGTCTCCACGTTTACTGTATTCCTTGGACCTTCCGATTGACGATGAAATACAGAAATTGAATCGGAATTAAATATAGGAGACACAATGCCGACTTAAGAACAGGAAGACTGAGTCTACCTACTGCCTATGTTTTGAGCGTTTCCTGTGTCACCAGTTTTCCATTCCGATGCACCTCTCCACGTTTACTGTATTCCTTGGGCCTTCCGATTGACGATGAAATACAGAAATTGCATCGGAATTAAATATAGGAGACACAATGCCGAATTAAGTACAGGAAGACTGAGTCTTCCTACTGTCTATGTTTTGAGCGTTTCCTGTGTCACCAGTTTTACATTACGATGCACCTCTGCAGGTTTACTGATCCCTTTGACCTTCCCATTGACGATGAAACACCGAAATTCCATCGGAATTAAATATTAGAGACACAATGCCGACTTAAGTACAGGAAGGCTGAGTCTTAGTACTGTCTATGTTTTGAGCGTTTCCTGTGTCACCAGTCTTACATTCCGATGCACCTCTGCAGGTTTACTGTATCCCTTGGACCTTCCCATTGACGATGAAACACAGAAATTGAATCGGGATTAAATATAAGAGACACAATGCCGACTTAAGTACAGGAAGATTTAGTCTTCCTATTGTCTATATTTTGAGCGTTTCCAGCGTCACCAGTTTTACATTCCGATGCACCTCTGCTGGTTTACTGTGTCCATTGGACCTTCCCATTGACGATGAAACACAGAAATTGCATCGTAATTAAACATAAGGGACACAATGCCGACTTAAGTACAGGAAGACTGAGTCTACCTACTGTCTATGTTTTGAGCGTTTCCTGTGTGATCAGTTTTGCATTCCGATGCACCTCTGCAGGCTTACTGTATCCCTTGGACCTTCCTATTGACGATGAAACACAGAAATTGCATCGGAATTAAATATAAGAGACACAACGCGGACTTAAGTACAGGAAGACTGAGTCTTCCCACTGTCTATGTTTTGAGCATTTCCTGTGTGATCAGTTTTGCATTCCGATGCACCTCTGCAGGTTTACTGTATCCCTTGGACCTTCCCAATGACGATGAAACACAGAAATTGCATCGGAATTAAATATAAGAGACACAATGCCGACATAACTACAGGAAGATTTAGTCTTACTACCGTCTATGTTTTGAGCGTTTCCAGCGTCACCAGTTTTACATTCCGATGCACCTCTGCAGGTTTATTGTGTTCATTGGACCTTCCCATTGACGATGAAACAAAGAAATTGCATCGGAATTAAATATAAGAGACACAATGCCGACTTAAGTACAGGAAGACTGAGTGTTCATACGGTCTATGTTTTGAGCGTTTCCTGTGTGATCAGTTTTGCATTCCGTTGCACCTCTGCAGATTTACTGTATCCCTTGGACCTCCTATTGACGATGAAACACAGAAATTGCATCGGAATTAAATATAAGAGACACAATGCCGACTTAAGTACATTAAGACTGAGTCTTCTTACGGTCTATGTTTTGATCGTTTCCTGTGTCACCAGTTTTACATTCCGATGCACCTCTCCAGGTTTTCTGAATCCATTGGACCTTCCCATTGACGATGAAACACAGAAATTCCGTCGGAATTAAATATTAGAGACACAATGTCGACTTAAGAACAGACAGACTGAGTCTACCTACTGTCTATGTTTTGAGCGTTTCCTGTGTCACCAGATTTACATTCCGATGCACCTCTCCACGTTTACTGTATTCCTTGGACCTTCCGATTGACGATGAAATACAGAAATTGCATCGGAATTAAATATAGGAGACACAATGCCGACTTAAGAACAGGAAGACTGAGTCTACCTACTGCCTATGTTTTGAGCGTTTCCTGTGTCACCAGTTTTACATTCCGATGCACCTCTCCACGTTTACTGTATTCCTTGGGCCTTCCGATTGACGATGAAATACAGAAATTGCATCGGAATTAAATATAGGAGACACAATGCGGAATTAAGTACAGGAAGACTAAGTCTTCCTACTGTCTATGTTTTGAGCGATTCCTGTGTCACCAGTTTTACATTACGATGCACCTCTGCAGGTTTACTGTATCCCTTCGACCTTCCCATTGACGATGAAACACCGAAATTCCATCGGAATTAAATATTAGAGACACAATGCCGACTTAAGTACAGGAAGGCTGAGTCTTAGTACTGTCTATGTTTTGAGCGTTTCCTGTGTCACCAGTCTTACATTCCGATGCACCTCTGCAGGTTTACTGTATCCCTTGGACCTTCCCATTGACGATGAAACACAGAAATTGAATCGGGATTAAATATAAGAGACAGAATGCCGACTTAAGTACAGGAAGATTTAGTCTTCCTATTGTCTATGTTTTGAGCGTTTCCAGCGTCACCAGTTTTACATTCCGATGCACCTCTGCTGGTTTACTGTGTCCATTGGACCTTCCCATTGACGATGAAACACAGAAATTGCTTCGTAATTAAACATAAGGGTCACAATGCCGACTTAAGTACAGGAAGACTGAGTCTACCTACTGTCTATGTTTTGAGCGTTCCCTGTGTGATCAGTTTTGCATTCCGATGCACCTCTGCAGGCTTACTGTATCCCTTGGACCTTCCTATTGACGATGAAACACAGAAATTGCATCGGAATTAAATATAAGAGACACAACGCGGACTTAAGTACAGGAAGACTGAGTCTTCTTACGGTCTATGTTTTGAGCGTTTCCAGTGTCACCAGGTTTACATTCCGATGCACCTCTGGAGGTTTACTGTATCCCTTCGACCTTCCCATTGACGAAGAAACACCGAAATTGCATCGGAATTAAATATAGGAGACACAATGCCGACTTAAGTACAGGAAGGCTGAGTCTTAGTACTGTCTATGTTTTGAGCGTTTCCTGTGTCACCAGTCTTACATTCCGATGCACCTCTGCAGGGTTACTGTATCCCTTGGACCTTCCCATGGACGATGAAACACAGAAATTGCATCGGAATTAAATGTAAGAGACACAATGCCGACTTAAGTACAGGAAGACTGAGTCTTCCTACTGTCTATGTTTTGAGCGTTTCCTGTGTCACCAGTTTTACATTCCGATGCACCTCTGCAGGTTTACTGTATCCATTGGACCTTCCCATTGAGGATGAAACACAGAAATTGCATCGGAATTAAATATAAGAGACACAACGCCGACTTAAGTACAAGAAAACTGAGTATTCTGACGGTCTATGTTTTGAGCGTTTCCTGTGCCACCTGTTTTACATTACGTTGCACCTCTGCAGGTTTACTGTATCCATTGGACCTTCCCATTGACGATGAAACACAGAAATTGCATCGGAGTTAAATATTAGAGACACAATGCCGACTTAAGTACAGGAAGACTGAGTCTTCGTAATGTCTATGTTTTAAACGTTTCCTGTGTCACCAGTTTTACATTCCGATGCACCTCTTCAGGTTTACTGAATTCATTGGACCTTCCCATTGACGATGAAACACAGAAATTGCATCGTAATTAAATATTAGAGACACAATGCCGACTTAATGGACAGGTAGACTGAGTCTTCCTACTGTCTATGTTTTGAGCGTTTCCTGTGACACCAGTTTTACATTCCGATGCACCTCTACAGGATTACTGTATCCATTGGACCTTCCCATTGACGATGAAACACAGAAATAGCATCGGAATTAAATATTAGAGACACAATGCGGACTTAAGTACAGGAGGACTGAGTCTTCCTACTGTCTATGTGTTGAGCGTTTCCTGTGTCACCAGTTTTACATTCCGATGCATATCTGCAGGTTTATTGTATCCCTTGTGCCTTCCCATTGACGAAGAAACACAGAAATTGCATCGGAACTAAATATAAGAGAAGCAATGCCGACTTAAGTACAGGAAGACTGAGTCTTCCTACTGTCTATGTTTTGAGCGTTTCCTGTGTCACCAGTTTTACATTCCGATGCACCTCTCCAGGTTTACTGTATTCCTTGGACCTTCCGAATGACGATGAAATACAGAAATTGCATCAGAATATAGGAGACACAATGCCGACTTAAGTACAGGAAGACTGAGTCTTAGTACTGTCTATGTTTTGAGCGTTTCCAGCGTCACCAGTTTTACATTCCGATGCACCTCTGCAGGTTTATTGTGTTCATTGGACCTTCCCATTGACGATGAAACAAAGAAATTGCATCGGAATTAAATATAAGAGACACAATGCCGACTTAAGTACAGGAAGACTGAGTGTTCATACGGTCTATGTTTTGAGCGTTTCCTGTGTGATCAGTTTTGCATTCCGTTGCACCTCTGCAGGTTTACTGTATCCCTTGGACCTCCTATTGACGATGAAACACAGAAATTGCATCGGAATTAAATATAAGAGACACAATGCCGACTTAAGTACATTAAGACTGAGTCTTCTTACGGTCTATGTTTTGATCGTTTCCTGTGTCACCAGTTTTACATTCCGATGCACCTCTCCAGGTTTTCTGAATCCATTGGACCTTCCCATTGACGATGAAACACAGAAATTCCGTCGGAATTAAATATTAGAGACACAATGCCGACTTAAGAACAGGAAGACTGAGTCTACCTACTGTCTATGTTTTGAGCGTTTCCTGTGTCACCAGTTTTACATTCCGATGCACCTCTCCACGTTTACTGTATTCCTTGGACCTTCCGATTGACGATGAAATACAGAAATTGCATCGGAATTAGATATAGGAGACACAATGCCGACTTAAGAACAGGAAGACTGAGTCTACCTACTGCCTATGTTTTGAGCGTTTCCTGTGTCACCAGTTTTACATTCCGATGCACCTCTCCACGTTTACTGTATTCCTTGGGCCTTCCGATTGACGATGAAATACAGAAATTGCATCGGAATTAAATATAGGAGACACAATGCCGAATTAAGTACAGGAAGACTGAGTCTTCCTACTGTCTATGTTTTGAGCGTTTCCTGTGTCACCAGTTTTACATTACGATGCTCTTCTGCAGGTTTACTGTATCCCTTCGACCTTCCCATTGACGATGAAACACCGAAATTCCATCGGAATTAAATATTAGAGACACAATGCCGACTTAAGTACAGGAAGGCTGAGTCTTAGTACTGTCTACGTTTTGAGCGTTTCCTGTGTCACCAGTCTTACATTCCGATGCACCTCTGCAGGTTTACTGTATCCCTTGGACCTTCCCATTGACGATGAAATACAGAAATTGAATCGGGATTAAATATAAGAGACACAATGCCGACTTAAGTACAGGAAGATTTAGTCTTCCTATTGTCTATGTTTGAGCGTTTCCAGCGTCACCAGTTTTACATTCCGATGCACCTCTGCTGGTTTACTGTGTCCATTGGACCTTCCCATTGACGATGAAACACAGAAATTGCATCGTAATTAAACATAAGGGACACAATGCCGACTTAAGTACAGGAAGACTGAGTCTACCTACTGTCTATGTTTTGAGCGTTTCCTGTGTGATCAGTTTTGCATTCCGATGCACCTCTGCAGGCTTACTGTATCCCTTGGACCTTCCTATTGACCATGAAACACAGAAATTGCATCGGAATTAAATATAAGAGACACAACGCGGACTTAAGTACAGGAAGACTGAGTCTTCCCACTGTCTATGTTTTGAGCATTTCCTGTGTGATCAGTTTTGCATTCCGATGCACCTCTGCAGGTTTACTGTATCCCTTGGACCTTCCCAATGACGATGAAACACAGAAATTGCATCGGAATTAAATATAAGACACACAATGCCGACATAACTGCAGGAAGATTTAGTCTTACTACCGTCTATGTTTTGAGCGTTTCCAGCGTCACCAGTTTTACATTCCGATGCACCTCTGCAGGTTTATTGTGTTCATGGGACCTTCCCATTGACGATGAAACAAAGAAATTGCATCGGAATTAAATATAAGAGACACAATGCCGACTTAAGTACAGGAAGACTGAGTGTTCATACGGTCTATGTTTTGAGCGTTTCCTGTGTGATCAGTTTTGCATTCCGTTGCACCTCTGCAGGTTTACTGTATCCCTTGGACCTCCTATTGACGATGAAACACAGAAATTGCATCGGAATTAAATATAAGAGACACAATGCCGACTTAAGTACATTAAGACTGAGTCTTCTTACGGTCTATGTTTTGATCGTTTCCTGTGTCACCAGTTTTACATTCCGATGCACCTCTCCAGGTTTTCTGAATCCATTGGACCTTCCCATTGACGATGAAACACAGAAATTCCGTCGGAATTAAATATTAGAGACACAATGCCGACTTAAGAACAGGAAGACTGAGTCTACCTACTGTCTATGTTTTGAGCGTTTCCTGTGTCACCAGTTTTACATTCCGATGCACCTCTCCACGTTTACTGTATTCCTTGGGCCTTCCGATTGACGATGAAATACAGAAATTGCATCGGAATTAAATATAGGAGATACAATGCCGACTTAAGAACAGGAAGACTGAGTCTACCTACTGCCTATGTTTTGAGCGTTTCCTGTGTCACCAGTTTTACATTCCGATGCACCTCTCCACGTTTACTGTATTCCTTGGGCCTTCCGATTGACGATGAAATACAGAAATTGCATCGGAATTAAATATAGGAGACACAATGCCGAATTAAGTACAGGAAGACTGAGTCTTCCTACTGTCTATGTTTTGAGCGTTTCCTGTGTCACCAGTTTTACATTACGATGCACCTCTGCAGGTTTACCGTATCCCTTCGACCTTCCCATTGACGATGAAACACCGAAATTCCACCGGAATTAAATATTAGAGACACAATGCCGACTTAAGTACAGGAAGGCTGAGTCTTAGTACTGTCTATGTTTTGAGCGTTTCCTGTGTCACCAGTCTTATATTCCGATGCACCTCTGCAGGTTTACTGTATCCCTTGGACCTTCCCATTGACGATGAAATACAGAAATTGAATCGGGATTAAATATAAGAGACACAATGCCGACTTAAGTACAGGAAGATTTAGTCTTCCTATTGTCTATGTTTTGAGCGTTTCCAGCGTCACCAGTTTTACATTCCGATGCACCTCTGCTGGTTTACTGTGTCCATTGGACCTTCCCATTGACGATGAAACACAGAAATTGCATCGTAATTAAACATAAGGGACACAATGCCGACTTAAGTACAGGAAGACTGAGTCTACCTACTGTCTATGTTTTGAGCGTTCCCTGTGTGATCAGTTTTGCATTCCGATGCACCTCTGCAGGCTTACTGTATCCCTTGGACCTTCCTATTGACGATGAAACACAGAAATTGCATCGGAATTAAATATAAGAGACACAACGCGGACTTAAGTACAGGAAGACTGAGTCTTCTTACGGTCTATGTTTTGAGCGTTTCCAGTGTCACCAGGTTTACATTCCGATGCACCTCTGGAGGTTTACTGTATCCCTTCGACCTTCCCATTGACGAAGAAACACCGAAATTGCATCGGAATTAAATATAGGAGACACAATGCCGACTTAAGTACAGGAAGGCTGAGTCTTAGTACTGCCTATGTTTTGAGCGTTTCCTGTGTCACCAGTCTTACATTCCGATGCACCTCTGCAGGGTTACTTTATCCCTTGGACCTTCCCATGGACGATGAAACACAGAAATTACATCGGAATTAAATGTAAGAGACACAATGCCGACTTAAGTACAGGAAGACTGAGTCTTCCTACTGTCTATGTTTTGAGCGTTTCCTGTGTCACCAGTTTTACATTCCGATGCACCTCTGCAGGTTTACTGTATCCATTGGACCTTCCCATTGACGATGAAACACAGAAATTGCATCGGAATTAAATATAAGAGACACACCGCCGACTTAAGTACAAGAAAACTGAGTATTCTGACGGTCTATGTTTTGAGCGTTTCCTGTGCCACCTGTTTTACATTACGTTGCACCTCTCCAGGTTTACTGTATTCCTTGGACGTTCCGAATGACGATGAAATACAGAAATTGCTTCAGAATATAGGAGACACAATGCCGACTTAAGTACAGGAAGACTGAGTCTTAGTACTGTCTATGTTTTGAGCGTTTCCTGTGTCACCAGTTTTACATTCCGATGCACCTCTGCAGGTTTATTGTATTGCTTGTACCTTACCATTGACGATGAAACACAGAAATTGCATCGGAATTAAATATAAGGGACACAATGCCCTGTTACCAACAGGAAGACTGAGTCTTCCTACTGTCTATGTTTTTTAGCGTTTCCTGTGTCACCAGTTTTACATTCCTATGCACCTCTGCAGGTTTACTCTATCCCTTGGGCCTTCCCACTGACGATGAAACACAGAAATTGCATCGGAATTAAATATAAGAGACACAATGCCGACTTAAGTACAGGATGACTGAGTCTTCCTACTGTATATGTTTTGAACATTTCCTGTGTGATCAGTTTTACATTCCGTTGCACCTCTGCAGGTTTACTGTGTCCATTGGACCTTCCCATTGACGATGAATCACAGAAATTGCATCGGATTGTAATATAAGATACACAATTTCGGACTTAAGTACAGGAAGACTGAGTCTTCCCACTGTCTATGTTTTGAGCATTTCCTGTGTGATCAGTTTTGCATTCCGATGCACCTCTGCAGGTTTACTGTATCCCTTGGACCTTCCCAATGACGATGAAACACAGAAATTGCATCGGAATTAAATATAAGAGACACAATGCCGACATAACTACAGGAAGATTTAGTCTTACTACTGTCTATGTTTTGAGCGTTTCCAGCGTCACCAGTTTTACATTCCGATGCACCTCTGCAGGTTTATTGTGTTCATTGGACCTTCCCATTGACGATGAAACAAAGAAATTGCATCGGAATTAAATATAAGAGCAACAATGCCGACTTAAGTACAGGAAGACTGAGTGTTCATACGGTCTATGTTTTGAGCGTTTCCTGTGTGATCAGTTTTGCATTCCGTTGCACCTCTGCAGGTTTACTGTATCCCTTGGACCTCCTATTGACGATGAAACACAGAAATTGCATCGGAATTAAATATAAGAGACACAATGCCGACTTAAGGACATTAAGACTGAGTCTTCTTACGGTCTATGTTTTGATCGTTTCCTGTGTCACCAGTTTTACATTCCGATGCACCTCTCCAGGTTTTCTGAATCCATTGGAACTTCCCATTGACGATGAAACACAGAAATTCCGTCGGAATTAAATATTAGAGACACAATGCCGACTTAAGAACAGGAAGACTGAGTCTACCTACTGTCTATGTTTTGAGCGTTTCCTGTGTCACCAGTTTTACATTCCGATGCACGTCTCCACGTTTACTGTATTCCTTGGACCTTCCGATTGACGATGAAATACAGAAATTGCATCGGAATTAAATATTAGAGACACAATGCCGACTTAAGAACAGGAAGACTGAGTCTACCTACTGCCTATGTTTTGAGCGTTTCCTGTGTCACCAGTTTTCCATTCCGATGCACCTCTCCACGTTTACTGTATTCCTTGGGCCTTCCGATTGACGATGAAATACAGAAATTGCATCGGAATTAAATATAGGAGACACAATGCCGAATTAAGTACAGGAAGACTGAGTCTTCCTACTGTCTATGTTTTGAGCGTTTCCTGTGTCACCAGTTTTACATTACGATGCACCTCTGCAGGTTTACTGTATCCCTTTGACCTTCCCATTGACGATGAAACACCGATATTCCATCGGAATTAAATATTAGAGACACAATGCCGACTTAAGTACAGGAAGGCTGAGTCTTAGTACTGTCTATGTTTTGAGCGTTTCCTGTGTCACCAGTCTTACATTCCGATGCACCTCTGCAGGTTTACTGTATCCCTTGGACCTTCCCATTGACGATGAAATACAGAAATTGAATCGGGATTAGATATAAGAGACACAATGCCGACTTAAGTACAGGAAGATTTAGTCTTCCTATTGTCTATATTTTGAGCGTTTCCAGCGTCACCAGTTTTACATTCCGATGCACCTCTGCTGGTTTACTGTGTCCATTGGACCTTCCCATTGACGATGAAACACAGAAATTGCATCGTAATTAAACATAAGGGACACAATGCCGACTTAAGTACAGGAAGACTGAGTCTACCTACTGTCTATGTTTTGAGCGTTTCCTGTGTGATCAGTTTTGCATTCCGATGCACCTCTGCAGGCTTACTGTATCCCTTGGACCTTCCTATTGACGATGAAACACAGAAATTGCATCGGAATTAAATATAAGAGACACAACGCGGACTTAAGTACAGGAAGACTGAGTCTTCTTACGGTCTATGTTTTGAGCGTTTCCAGTGTCACCAGGTTTACATTCCGATGCACCTCTGGAGGTTTACTGTATCCCTTCGACCTTCCCATTGACGAAGAAACACCGAAATTGCATCGGAATTAAATATAGGAGACACAATGCCGACTTAAGTACAGGAAGGCTGAGTCTTAGTACTGTCTATGTTTTGAGCGTTTCCTGTGTCACCAGTCTTACATTCCGATGCACCTCTGCAGGGTTACTTTATCCCTTGGACCTTCCCATGGACGATGAAACACAGAAATTGCATCGGAATTAAATGTAAGAGACACAATGCCGACTTAAGTACAGGAAGACTGAGTCTTCCTACTGTCTATGTTTTGAGCGTTTCCTGTGTCACCAGTTTTACATTCCGATGCACCTCTGCAGGTTTACTGTATCCATTGGACCTTCCCATTGACGATGAAACACAGAAATTGCATCGGAATTAAATATAAGAGACACACCGCCGACTTAAGTACAAGAAAACTGAGTATTCTGACGGTCTATGTTTTGAGCGTTTCCTGTGCCACCTGTTTTACATTACGTTGCACCTCTCCAGGTTTACTGTATTCCTTGGACGTTCCGAATGACGATGAAATACAGAAATTGCATCAGAATATAGGAGACACAATGCCGACTTAAGTACAGGAAGACTGAGTCTTAGTACTGTCTATGTTTTGAGCGTTTCCTGTGTCACCAGTTTTACATTCCGATGCACCTCTGCAGGTTTATTGTATTGCTTGTACCTTACCATTGACGATGAAACACAGAAATTGCATCGGAATTAAATATAAGGGACACAATGCCCTGTTAACAACAGGAAGACTGAGTCTTCCTACTGTCTATGTTTTTTAGCGTTTCCTGTGTCACCAGTTTTACATTCCTATGCACCTCTGCAGGTTTACTCTATCCCTTGGGCCTTCCCACTGACGATGAAACACAGAAATTGCATCGGAATTAAATATAAGAGACACAATGCCGACTTAAGTACAGGATGACTGAGTCTTCCTACTGTATATGTTTTGAACATTTCCTGTGTGATCAGTTTTACATTCCGTTGCACCTCTGCAGGTTTACTGTGTCCATTGGACCTTCCCATTGACGATGAATCACAGAAATTGCATCGGATTGTAATATAAGATACACAATTTCGGACTTAAGTACAGGAAGACTGAGTCT
Source organism: Schistocerca nitens (assembly GCF_023898315.1). NCBI lineage: Eukaryota > Metazoa > Arthropoda > Insecta > Orthoptera > Acrididae > Schistocerca > Schistocerca nitens. The sequence goes on along the minus strand of NC_064621.1, from coordinate 10,824,380 downwards.
TCCCACTGTCTATGTTTTGAGCATTTCCTGTGTGATCAGTTTTGCATTCCGATGCACCTCTGCTGGTTTACTGTGTCCATTGGACCTTCCCATTGACGATGAAACACAGAAATTGCATCGTAATTAAACATAAGGGACACAATGCCGACTTAAGTACAGGAAGACTGAGTCTACCTACTGTCTATGTTTTGAGCGTTTCCTGTGTGATCAGTTTTGCATTCCGATGCACCTCTGCAGGCTTACTGTATCCCTTGGACCTTCCTATTGACGATGAAACACAGAAATTGCATCGGAATTAAATATAAGAGACACAACGCGGACTTAAGTACAGGAAGACTGAGTCTTCCCACTGTCTATGTTTTGAGCATTTCCTGTGTGATCAGTTTTGCATTCCGATGCACCTCTGCAGGTTTACTGTATCCCTTGGACCTTCCCAATGACGATGAAACACAGAAATTGCATCGGAATTAAATATAAGAGACACAATGCCGACATAACTACAGGAAGATTTAGTCTTACTACCGTCCATGTTTTGAGCGTTTCCAGCATCACCAGTTTTACATTCCGATGCACCTCTGCAGGTTTATTGTGTTCATTGGACCTTCCCATTGACGATGAAACAAAGAAATAGCATCGGAATTAAATATAAGAGACACAATGCCGACTTAAATACAGGAAGACTGAGTGTTCATACGGTCTATGTTTTGAGCGTTTCCTGTGTGATCAGTTTTGCATTCCGTTGCACCTCTGCAGATTTACTGTATCCCTTGGACCTCCTATTGACGATGAAACACAGAAATTGCATCGGAATTAAATATAAGAGACACAATGCCGACTTAAGTACATTAAGACTGAGTCTTCTTACGGTCTATGTTTTGATCGTTTCCTGTGTCACCAGTTTTACATTCCGATGCACCTCTCCAGGTTTTCTGAATCCATTGGACCTTCCCATTGACGATGAAACACAGAAATTCCGTCGGAATTAAATATTAGAGACACAATGCCGACTTAAGAACAGACAGACTGAGTCTACCTACTGTCTATGTTTTGAGCGTTTCCTGTGTCACCAGATTTACATTCCGATGCACCTCTCCACGTTTACTGTATTCCTTGGACCTTCCGATTGACGATGAAATACAGAAATTGCATCGGAATTAAATATAGGAGACACAATGCCGACTTAAGAACAGGAAGACTGAGTCTACCTACTGCCTATGTTTTGAGCGTTTCCTGTGTCACCAGTTTTACATTCCGATGCACCTCTCCACGTTTACTGTATTCCTTGGGCCTTCCGATTGACGATGAAATACAGAAATTGCATCGGAATTAAATATAGGAGACACAATGCGGAATTAAGTACAGGAAGACTGAGTCTTCCTACTGTCTATGTTTTGAGCGTTTCCTGTGTCACCAGTTTTACATTACGATGCACCTCTGCAGGTTTACTGTATCCCTTCGACCTTCCCATTGACGATGAAACACCGAAATTCCATCGGAATTAAATATTAGAGACACAATGCCGACTTAAGTACAGGAAGACTGAGTCTACCTACTGTCTATGTTTTGAGCGTTCCCTGTGTGATCAGTTTTGCATTCCGATGCACCTCTGCAGGCTTACTGTATCCCTTGGACCTTCCTATTGACGATGAAACACAGAAATTGCATCGGAATTAAATATAAGAGACACAACGCGGACTTAAGTACAGGAAGACTGAGTCTTCTTACGGTCTATGTTTTGAGCGTTTCCAGTGTCACCAGGTTTACATTCCGATGCACCTCTGGAGGTTTACTGTATCCCTTCGACCTTCCCATTGACGAAGAAACACCGAAATTGCATCGGAATTAAATATAGGAGACACAATGCCGACTTAAGTACAGGAAGGCTGAGTCTTAGTACTGTCTATGTTTTGAGCGTTTCCTGTGTCACCAGTCTTACATTCCGATGCACCTCTGCAGGGTTACTGTATCCCTTGGACCTTCCCATGGACGATGAAACACAGAAATTGCATCGGAATTAAATGAAAGAGACACAATGCCGACTTAAGTACAGGAAGACTGAGTCTTCCTACTGTCTATGTTTTGAGCGTTTCCTGTGTCACCAGTTTTACATTCCGATGCACCTCTGCAGGTTTACTGTATCCATTGGACCTTCCCATTGAGGATGAAACACAGAAATTGCATCGGAATTAAATATAAGAGACACAACGCCGACTTAAGTACAAGAAAACTGAGTATTCTGACGGTCTATGTTTTGAGCGTTTCCTGTGCCACCTGTTTTACATTACGTTGCACCTCTGCAGGTTTACTGTATCCATTGGACCTTCCCATTGACGATGAAACACAGAAATTGCATCGGAGTTAAATATTAGAGACACAATGCCGACTTAAGTACAGGAAGACTGAGTCTTCGTAATGTCTATATTTTAAACGTTTCCTGTGTCACCAGTTTTACATTCCGATGCACCTCTTCAGGTTTACTGAATTCATTGGACCTTCCCATTGACGATGAAACACAGAAATTGCATCGTAATTAAATATTAGAGACACAATGCCGACTTAATGGACAGGTAGACTGAGTCTTCCTACTGTCTATGTTTTGAGCGTTTCCTGTGACACCAGTTTTACATTCCGATGCACCTCTACAGGATTACTGTATCCATTGGACCTTCCCATTGACGATGAAACACAGAAATAGCATCGGAATTAAATATTAGAGACACAATGCGGACTTAAGTACAGGAGGACTGAGTCTTCCTACTGTCTATGTGTTGAGCGTTTCCTGTGTCACCAGTTTTACATTCCGATGCATATCTGCAGGTTTATTGTATCCCTTGTGCCTTCCCATTGACGAAGAAACACAGAAATTGCATCGGAACTAAATATAAGAGAAGCAATGCCGACTTAAGTACAGGAAGACTGAGTCTTCCTACTGTCTATGTTTTGAGCGTTTCCTGTGTCACCAGTTTTACATTCCGATGCACCTCTCCAGGTTTACTGTATTCCTTGGACCTTCCGAATGACGATGAAATACAGAAATTGCATCAGAATATAGGAGACACAATGCCGACTTAAGTACAGGAAGACTGAGTCTTAGTACTGTCTATGTTTTGAGCGTTTCCTGTGTCACCAGTTTTACATTCCGATGCACCTCGGCAGGTTTATTGTATTGCTTGGACCTTACCATTGACGATGAAACACAGAAATTGCATCGGAATTAAATATAAGACACACAATGCCGACATAACTGCAGGAAGATTTAGTCTTACTACCGTCTATGTTTTGAGCGTTTCCAGCGTCACCAGTTTTACATTCCGATGCACCTCTGCAGGTTTATTGTGTTCATTGGACCTTCCCATTGACGATGAAACAAAGAAATTGCATCGGAATTAAATATAAGAGACACAATGCCGACTTAAGTACAGGAAGACTGAGTGTTCATACGGTCTATGTTTTGAGCGTTTCCTGTGTGATCAGTTTTGCATTCCGTTGCACCTCTGCAGGTTTACTGTATCCCTTGGACCTCCTATTGACGATGAAACACAGAAATTGCATCGGAATTAAATATAAGAGACACAATGCCGACTTAAGTACATTAAGACTGAGTCTTCTTACGGTCTATGTTTTGATCGTTTCCTGTGTCACCAGTTTTACTTTCCGATGCACCTCTCCAGGTTTTCTGAATCCATTGGACCTTCCCATTGACGATGAAACACAGAAATTCCGTCGGAATTAAATATTAGAGACACAATGCCGACTTAAGAACAGGAAGACTGAGTCTACCTACTGTCTATGTTTTGAGCGTTTCCTGTGTCACCAGTTTTACATTCCGATGCACCTCTCCACGTTTACTGTATTCCTTGGACCTTCCGATTGACGATGAAATACAGAAATTGCATCGGAATTAAATATAGGAGATACAATGCCGACTTAAGGACAGGAAGACTGAGTCTACCTACTGCCTATGTTTTGAGCGTTTCCTGTGTCACCAGTTTTACATTCCGATGCACCTCTGCACGTTTACTGTATTCCTTGGGCCTTCCGATTGACGATGAAATACAGAAATTGCATCGGAATTAAATATAGGAGACACAATGCCGAATTAAGTACAGGAAGACTGAGTCTTCCTACTGTCTATGTTTTGAGCGTTTCCTGTGTCACCAGTTTTACATTACGATCCACCTCTGCAGGTTTACCGTATCCCTTCGACCTTCCCATTGACGATGAAACACCGAAATTCCATCGGAATTAAATATTAGAGACACAATGCCGACTTAAGTACAGGAAGGCTGAGTCTTAGTACTGTCTATGTTTTGAGCGTTTCCTGTGTCACCAGTCTTACATTCCGATGCACCTCTGCAGGTTTACTGTATCCCTTGGACCTTCCCATTGACGATGAAATACAGAAATTGAATCGGGATTAAATATAAGAGACACAATGCCGACTTAAGTACAGGAAGATTTAGTCTTCCTATTGTCTATGTTTTGAGCGTTTCCAGCGTCACCAGTTTTACATTCCGATGCACCTCTGCTGCTTTACTGTGTCCACTGGACCTTCCCATTGACGATGAAACACAGAAATTGCATCGTAATTAAACATAAGGGACACAATGCCGACATAAGTACAGGAAGACTGAGTCTACCTACTGTCTATGTTTTGAGCGTTCCCTGTGTGATCAGTTTTGCATTCCGATGCACCTCTGCAGGCTTACTGTATCCCTTGGACCTTCCAATTGACGATGAAACACAGAAATTGCATCGGAATTAAATATAAGAGACACAACGCGGACTTAAGTACAGGAAGACTGAGTCTTCTTACGGTCTATGTTTTGAGCGTTTCCAGTGTCACCAGGTTTACATTCCGATGCACCTCTGGAGGTTTACTGTATCCCTTCGACCTTCCCATTGACGAAGAAACACCGAAATTGCATCGGAATTAAATATAGGAGACACAATGCCGACTTAAGTACAGGAAGGCTGAGTCTTAGTACTGTCTATGTTTTGAGCGTTTCCTGTGTCACCAGTCTTACATTCCGATGCACCTCTGCAGGGTTACTGTATCCCTTGGACCTTCCCATGGACGATGAAACACAGAAATTGCATCGGAATTAAATGTAAGAGACACAATGCCGACTTAAGTACAGGAAGACTGAGTCTTCCTACTGTCTATGTTTTGAGCGTTTCCTGTGTCACCAGTTTTACATTCCGATGCACCTCTGCAGGTTTACTGTATCCATTGGACCTTCCCATTGACGATGAAACACAGAAATTGCATCGGAATTAAATATAAGAGACACACCGCCGACTTAAGTACAAGAAAACTGAGTATTCTGACGGTCTATGTTTTGAGCGTTTCCTGTGCCACCTGTTTTACATTACGTTGCACCTCTCCAGGTTTACTGTATTCCTTGGACGTTCCGAATGACGATGAAATACAGAAATTGCATCAGAATATAGGAGACACAATGCCGACTTAAGTACAGGAAGACTGAGTCTTAGTACTGTCTATGTTTTGAGCGTTTCCTGTGTCACCAGTTTTACATTCCGATGCACCTCTGCAGGTTTATTGTATTGCTTGTACCTTACCATTGACGATGAAACACAGAAATTGCATCGGAATTAAATATAAGGGACACAATGCCCTGTTAACAACAGGAAGACTGAGTCTTCCTACTGTCTATGTTTTTTAGCGTTTCCTGTGTCACCAGTTTTACATTCCTATGCACCTCTGCAGGTTTACTCTATCCCTTGGGCCTTCCCACTGACGATGAAACACAGAAATTGCATCGGAATTAAATATAAGAGACACAATGCCGACTTAAGTACAGGATGACTGAGTCTTCCTACTGTATATGTTTTGAGCATTTCCTGTGTGATCAGTTTTACATTCCGTTGCACCTCTGCAGGTTTACTGTATCCATTGGACCTTCCCATTGACGATGAATCACAGAAATTGCATCGGATTGTAATATAAGATACACAATTTCGGACTTAAGTACAGGAAGACTGAGTCTTCCCACTGTCTATGTTTTGAGCATTTCCTGTGTGATCAGTTTTGCATTCCGATGCACCTCTGCAGGTTTACTGTATCCCTTGGACCTTCCCAATGACGATGAAACACAGAAATTGCATCGGAATTAAATATAAGAGACACAATGCCGACATAACTACAGGAAGATTTAGTCTTACTACTGTCTATGTTTTGAGCGTTTCCAGCGTCACCAGTTTTACATTCCGATGCACCTCTGCAGGTTTATTGTGTTCATTGGACCTTCCCATTGACGATGAAACAAAGAAATTGCATCGGAATTAAATATAAGAGCAACATTGCCGACTTAAGTACAGGAAGACTGAGTGTTCATACGGTCTATGTTTTGAGCGTTTCCTGTGTGATCAGTTTTGCATTCCGTTGCACCTCTGCAGGTTTACTGTATCCCTTGGACCTCCTATTGACGATGAAACACAGAAATTGCATCGGAATTAAATATAAGAGACACAATGCCGACTTAAGTACATTAAGACTGAGTCTTCTTACGGTCTATGTTTTGATCGTTTCCTGTGTCACCAGTTTTACATTCCGATGCACCTCTCCAGGTTTTCTGAATCCATTGGACCTTCCCATTGACGATGAAACACAGAAATTCCGTCGGAATTAAATATTAGAGACACAATGCCGACTTAAGAACAGGAAGACTGAGTCTACCTACTGTCTATGTTTTGAGCGTTTCCTGTGTCACCAGTTTTACATTCCGATGCACGTCTCCACGTTTACTGTATTCCTTGGACCTTCCGATTGACGATGAAATACAGAAATTGCATCGGAATTAAATATAGGAGACACAATGCCGACTTAAGAACAGGAAGACTGAGTCTACCTACTGCCTATGTTTTGAGCGTTTCCTGTGTCACCAGTTTTCCATTCCGATGCACCTCTCCACGTTTACTGTATTCCTTGGGCCTTCCGATTGACGATGAAATACAGAAATTGCATCGGAATTAAATATAGGAGACACAATGCCGAATTAAGCACAGGAAGACTGAGTCTTCCTACTGTCTATGTTTTGAGCGTTTCCTGTGTCACCAGTTTTACATTACGATGCACCTCTGCAGGTTTACTGTATCCCTTTGACCTTCCCATTGACGATGAAACACCGAAATTCCATCGGAATTAAATATTAGAGACACAATGCCGACTTAAGTACAGGAAGGCTGAGTCTTAGTACTGTCTATGTTTTGAGCGTTTCCTGTGTCACCAGTCTTACATTCCGATGCACCTCTGCAGGTTTACTGTATCCCTTGGACCTTCCCATTGACGATGAAATACAGAAATTGAATCGGGATTAAATATAAGAGACACAATGCCGACTTAAGTACAGGAAGATTTAGTCTTCCTATTGTCTATGTTCTGAGCGTTTCCAGCGTCACCAGTTTTACATTCCGATGCACCTCTGCTGGTTTACTGTGTCCACTGGACCTTCCCATTGACGATGAAACACAGAAATTGCATCGTAATTAAACATAAGGGACACAATGCCGACTTAAGTACAGGAAGACTGAGTCTACCTACTGTCTATGTTTTGAGCGTTCCCTGTGTGATCAGTTTTGCATTCCGATGCACCTCTGCAGGCTTACTGTATCCCTTGGACCTTCCAATTGACGATGAAACACAGAAATTGCATCGAAATTAAATATAAGAGACACAACGCGGACTTAAGTACAGGAAGACTGAGTCTTCTTACGGTCTATGTTTTGAGCGTTTCCAGTGTCACCAGGTTTACATTCCGATGCACCTCTGGAGGTTTACTGTATCCCTTCGACCTTCCCATTGACGAAGAAACACCGAAATTGCATCGGTATTAAATATAGGAGACACAATGCCGACTTAAGTACAGGAAGGCTGAGTCTTAGTACTGTCTATGTTTTGAGCGTTTCCTGTGTCACCAGTCTTACATTCCGATGCACCTCTGCAGGGTTACTGTATCCCTTGGACCTTCCCATGGACGATGAAACACAGAAATTGCATCGGAATTAAATGTAAGAGACACAATGCCGACTTAAGTACAGGAAGACTGAGTCTTCCTACTGTCTATGTTTTGAGCGTTTCCTGTGTCACCAGTTTTACATTCCGATGCACCTCTGCAGGTTTACTGTATCCATTGGACCTTCCCATTGACGATGAAACACAGAAATTGCATCGGAATTAAATATAAGAGACACACCGCCGACTTAAGTACAAGAAAACTGAGTATTCTGACGGTCTATGTTTTGAGCGTTTCCTGTGCCACCTGTTTTACATTACGTTGCACCTCTCCAGGTTTACTGTATTCCTTGGACGTTCCGAATGACGATGAAATACAGAAATTGCATCAGAATATAGGAGACACAATGCCGACTTAAGTACAGGAAGACTGAGTCTTAGTACTGTCTATGTTTTGAGCGTTTCCTGTGTCACCAGTTTTACATTCCGATGCACCTCTGCAGGTTTATTGTATTGCGTGTACCTTACCATTGACGATGAAACACAGAAATTGCATCGGAATTAAATATAAGGGACACAATGCCCTGTTAACAACAGGAAGACTGAGTCTTCCTACTGTCTATGTTTTTTAGCGTTTCCTGTGTCACCAGCTTTACATTCCTATGCACCTCTGCAGGTTTACTCTATCCCTTGGGCCTTCCCACTGACGATGAAACACAGAAATTGCATCGGAATTAAATATAAGAGACACAATGCCGACTTAAGTACAGGATGACTGAGTCTTCCTACTGTATATGTTTTGAGCATTTCCTGTGTGATCAGTTTTGCATTCCGATGCACCTCTGCAGGTTTACTGTATCCCTTGGACCTTCCCAATGACGATGAAACACAGAAATTGCATCGGAATTAAATATAAGAGACACAATGCCGACATAACTACAGGAAGATTTAGTCTTACTACTGTCTATGTTTTGAGCGTTTCCAGCGTCACCAGTTTTACATTCCGATGCACCTCTCCAGGTTTTCTGAATCCATTGGACCTTCCCATTGACGATGAAACACAGAAATTCCGTCGGAATTAAATATTAGAGACACAATGCCGACTTAAGAACAGGAAGACTGAGTCTACCTACTGTCTATGTTTTGTGCGTTTCCTGTGTCACCAGTTTTACATTCCGATGCACGTCTCCACGTTTACTGTATTCCTTGGACCTTCCGATTGACGATGAAATACAGAAATTGCATCGGAATTAAATATAGGAGACACAATGCCGACTTAAGAACAGGAAGACTGAGTCTACCTACTGCCTATGTTTTGAGCGTTTCCTGTGTCACCAGTTTTCCATTCCGATGCACCTCTCCACGTTTACTGTATTCCTTGGGCCTTCCGATTGACGATGAAATACAGAAATTGCATCGGAATTAAATATAGGAGACACAATGCCGAATTACGTACAGGAAGACTGAGTCTTCTTACGGTCTATGTTTTGAGCGTTTCCAGTGTCACCAGGTTTACATTCCGATGCACCTCTGGAGGTTTACTGTATCCCTTCGACCTTCCCATTGACGAAGAAACACCGAAATTGCATCGGAATTAAATATAGGAGACACAATGCCGACTTAAGTACAGGAAGGCTGAGTCTTAGTACTGTCTATGTTTTGAGCGTTTCCTGTGTCACCAGTCTTACATTCCGATGCACCTCTGCAGGGTTACTGTATCCCTTGGACCTTCCCATGGACGATGAAACACAGAAATTGCATCGGAATTAAATGTAAGAGACACAATGCCGACTTAAGTACAGGAAGACTGAGTCTTCCTACTGTCTATGTTTTGAGCGTTTCCTGTGTCACCAGTTTTACATTCCGATGCACCTCTGCAGGTTTACTGTATCCATTGGACCTTCCCATTGAGGATGAAACACAGAAATTGCATCGGAATTAAATATAAGAGACACAACGCCGACTTAAGTACAAGAAAACTGAGTATTCTGACGGTCTATGTTTTGAGCGTTTCCTGTGCCACCTGTTTTACATTACGTTGCACCTCTGCAGGTTTACTGTATCCCTTCGACCTTCCCATTGACGAAGAAACACCGAAATTGCATCGGAATTAAATATAGGAGACACAATGCCGACTTAAGTACAGGAAGGCTGAGTCTTAGTACTGTCTATGTTTTGAGCGTTTCCTGTGTCACCAGTCTTACATTCCGATGCATATCTGCAGGTTTATTGTATCCCTTGTGCCTTCCCATTGACGAAGAAACACAGAAATTGCATCGGAACTAAATATAAGAGAAGCAATGCCGACTTAAGTACAGGAAGACTGAGTCTTCCTACTGTCTATGTTTTGAGCGTTTCCTCTGTCACCAGTTTTACATTCCGATGCACCTCTCCAGGTTTACTGTATTCCTTGGACCTTCCGAATGACGATGAAATACAGAAATTGCATCAGAATATAGGAGACACAATGCCGACTTAAGTACAGGAAGACAGAGTCTTAGTACTGTCTATGTTTTGAGCGTTTCCTGTGTCACCAGTTTTACATTCCGATGCACCTCGGCAGGTTTATTGTATTGCTTGGACCTTACCATTGACGATAAAACACAGAAATTGCATCGGAATTAAATATAAGAGACACAATGCCGACTTAAGTACAGGAAGACTGAGTCTTCCTACTGTCTATGTTTTGAGGGTTTCCTGTGTCACCAGTTTTACATTCCGATGCACCTCTTGCAAGTTTACTGTATCCCTTGGACCTTCACAGTGGCGATCAAATACAGAAATTGCATCGGAATTAAATAAAGGGACACATTGCCCTGTTAACAACAGGAAGACTGAGTCTTCCTACTGTCTATGTTTTTTAGCATTTCCTGTGTCACCAGTTTTACATTCCTATGCACCTCTGCAGGTTTACTGTATCCATTGGACTTTCCCATTGACGATGAATCACAGAAATTGCATCGGATTGTAATATAAGATACACAATTTCTGACTTAAGTACAGGAAGACTGAGTCTTACCACTGTCTATGATTTGAGCATTTCCTGTGTGATCAGTTTTGCATTCCGATGCACCTCTGCAGGTTTACTGTATCCCTTGCACCTTCCCATTGACGATGAAACACAGAAATTGCATCGGAATTAAATATAAGACACACAATGCCGACATAACTGCAGGAAGATTTAGTCTTACTACCGTCTATGTTTTGAGCGTTTCCAGCGTCACCAGTTTTACATTCCGATGCACCTCTGCAGGTTTATTGTGTTCATTGGACCTTCCCATTGACGATGAAACAAAGAAATTGCATCGGAATTAAATATAAGAGACACAATGCCGACTTAAGTACAGGAAGACTGAGTGTTCATACGGTCTATGTTTTGAGCGTTTCCTGTGTGATCAGTTTTGCATTCCGTTGCACCTCTGCAGGTTTACTGTATCCCTTGGACCTCCTATTGACGATGAAACACAGAAATTGCATCGGAATTTAATATAAGAGACACAATGCCGACTTAAGTACATTAAGACTGAGTCTTCTTACGGTCTATGTTTTGATCGTTTCCTGTGTCACCAGTTTTACTTTCCGATGCACCTCTCCAGGTTTTCTGAATCCATTGGACCTTCCCATTGACGATGAAACACAGAAATTCCGTCGGAATTAAATATTAGAGACACAATGCCGACTTAAGAACAGGAAGACTGAGTCTACCTACTGTCTATGTTTTGAGCGTTTCCTGTGTCACCAGTTTTACATTCCGATGCACCTCTCCACGTTTACTGTATTCCTTGGACCTTCCGATTGACGATGAAATACAGAAATTGCATCAGAATTAAATATAGGAGATACAATGCCGACTTAAGAACAGGAAGACTGAGTCTACCTACTGCCTATGTTTTGAGCGTTTCCTGTGTCACCAGTTTTACATTCCGATGCACCTCTCCACGTTTACTGTATTCCTTGTGCCTTCCGATTGACGATGAAATACAGAAATTGCATCGGAATTAAATATAGGAGACACAATGCCGAATTAAGTACAGGAAGACTGAGTCTTCCTACTGTCTAAGTTTTGAGCGTTTCCTGTGTCACCAGTTTTACATTACGATCCACCTCTGCAGGTTTACCGTATCCCTTCGACCTACCCATTGACGATGAAACACCGAAATTCCATCGGAATTAAATATTAGAGACACAATGCCGACTTAAGTACAGGAAGGCTGAGTCTTAGTACTGTCTATGTTTTGAGCGTTTCCTGTGTCACCAGTCTTACATTCCGATGCACCTCTGCAGGTTTACTGTATCCCTTGGACCTTCCCATTGACGATGAAATACAGAAATTGAATCGGGATTAAATATAAGAGACACAATGCCGACTTAAGTACAGGAAGATTTAGTCTTCCTATTGTCTATGTTTTGAGCGTTTCCAGCGTCACCAGTTTTACATTCCGATGCACCTCTGCTGCTTTACTGTGTCCACTGGACCTTCCCATTGACGATGAAACACAGAAATTGCATCGTAATTAAACATAAGGGACACAATGCCGACTTAAGTACAGGAAGACTGAGTCTACCTACTGTCTATGTTTTGAGCGTTCCCTGTGTGATCAGTTTTGCATTCCGATGCACCTCTGCAGGCTTACTGTATCCCTTGGACCTTCCAATTGACGATGAAACACAGAAATTGCATCGGAATTAAATATAAGAGACACAACGCGGACTTAAGTACAGGAAGACTGAGTCTTCTTACGGTCTATGTTTTGAGCGTTTCCAGTGTCACCAGGTTTACATTCCGATGCACCTCTGGAGGTTTACTGTATCCCTTCGACCTTCCCATTGACGAAGAAACACCGAAATTGCATCGGAATTAAATATAGGAGACACAATGCCGACTTAAGTACAGGAAGGCTGAGTCTTAGTACTGTCTATGTTTTGAGCGTTTCCTGTGTCACCAGTCTTACATTCCGATGCACCTCTGCAGGGTTACTGTATCCCTTGGACCTTCCCATGGACGATGAAACACAGAAATTGCATCGGAATTAAATGTAAGAGACACAATGCCGACTTAAGTACAGGAAGACTGAGTCTTCCTACTGTCTATGTTTTGAGCGTTTCCTGTGTCACCAGTTTTACATTCCGATGCACCTCTGCAGGTTACTGTATCCATTGGACCTTCCCATTGACGATGAAACACAGAAATTGCATCGGAATTAAATATAAGAGACACACCGCCGACTTAAGTACAAGAAAACTGACTATTCTGACGGTCTATGTTTTGAGCGTTTCCTGTGCCACCTGTTTTACATTACGTTGCACCTCTCCAGGTTTACTGTATTCCTTGGACGTTCCGAATGACGATGAAATACAGAAATTGCATCAGAATATAGGAGACACAATGCCGACTTAAGTACAGGAAGACTGAGTCTTAGTACTGTCTATGTTTTGAGCGTTTCCTGTGTCACCAGTTTTACATTCCGATGCACCTCTGCAGGTTTATTGTATTGCTTGTACCTTACCATTGACGATGAAACACAGAAATTGCATCGGAATTAAATATAAGGGACACAATGCCCTGTTAACAACAGGAAGACTGAGTCTTCCTACTGTCTATGTTTTTTAGCGTTTCCTGTGTCACCAGTTTTACATTCCTATGCACCTCTGCAGGTTTACTCTATCCCTTGGGCCTTCCCACTGACGATGAAACACAGAAATTGCATCGGAATTAAATATAAGAGACACAATGCCGACTTAAGTACAGGATGACTGAGTCTTCCTACTGTAAATGTTTTGAGCATTTCCTGTGTGATCAGTTTTACATTCCGTTGCACCTCTGCAGGTTTACTGTATCCATTGGACCTTCCCATTGACGATGAATCACAGAAATTGCATCGGATTGTAATATAAGATACACAATTTCGGCTTAAGTACAGGAAGACTGAGTCTTCCCACTGTCTATGTTTTGAGCATTTCCTGTGTGATCAGTTTTGCATTCCGATGCACCTCTGCAGGTTTACTGTATCCCTTGGACCTTCCCAATGACGATGAAACACAGAAATTGCATCGGAATTAAATATAAGAGACACAATGCCGACATAACTACAGGAAGATTTAGTCTTACTACTGTCTATGTTTTGAGCGTTTCCAGCGTCACCAGTTTTACATTCCGATGCACCTCTGCAGGTTTATTGTGTTCATTGGACCTTCCCATTGACGATGAAACAAAGAAATTGCATCGGAATTAAATATAAGAGCAACAATGCCGACTTAAGTACAGGAAGACTGAGTGTTCATACGGTCTATGTTTTGAGCGTTTCCTGTGTGATCAGTTTTGCATTCCGTTGCACCTCTGCAGGTTTACTGTATCCCTTGGACCTCCTATTGACGATGAAACACAGAAATTGCATCGGAATTAAATATAAGAGACACAATGCCGACTTAAGTACATTAAGACTGAGTCTTCTTACGGTCTATGTTTTGATCGTTTCCTGTGTCACCAGTTTTACATTCCGATGCACCTCTCCAGGTTTTCTGAATCCATTGGACCTTCCCATTGACGATGAAACACAGAAATTCCGTCGGAATTAAATATTAGAGACACAATGCCGACTTAAGAACAGGAACACTGAGTCTACCTACTGTCTATGTTTTGAGCGTTTCCTGTGTCACCAGTTTTACATTCCGATGCACGTCTCCACGTTTACTGTATTCCTTGGACCTTCCGATTGACGATGAAATACAGAAATTGCATCGGAATTAAATATAGGAGACACAATGCCGACTTAAGAACAGGAAGACTGAGTCTACCTACTGCCTATGTTTTGAGCGTTTCCTGTGTCACCAGTTTTCCATTCCGATGCACCTCTCCACGTTTACTGTATTCCTTGGGCCTTCCGATTGACGATGAAATACAGAAATTGCATCGGAATTAAATATAGGAGACACAATGCCGAATTAAGTACAGGAAGACTGAGTCTTCCTACTGTCTATGTTTTGAGCGTTTCCTGTGTCACCAGTTTTACATTACGATGCACCTCTGCAGGTTTACTGTATCCCTTTGACCTTCCCATTGACGATGAAACACCGAAATTCCATCGGAATTAAATATTAGAGACACAATGCCGACTTAAGTACAGGAAGGCTGAGTCTTAGTACTGTCTATGTTTTGAGCGTTTCCTGTGTCACCAGTCTTACATTCCGATGCACCTCTGCAGGTTTACTGTATCCCTTGGACCTTCCCATTGACGATGAAATACAGAAATTGAATCGGGATTAAATATAAGAGACACAATGCCGACTTAAGTACAGGAAGATTTAGTCTTCCTATTGTCTATGTTTTGAGCGTTTCCAGCGTCACCAGTTTTACATTCCGATGCACCTCTGCTGGTTTACTGTGTCCACTGGACCTTCCCATTGACGATGAAACACAGAAATTGCATCGTAATTAAACATAAGGGACACAATGCCGACTTAAGTACAGGAAGACTGAGTCTACCTACTGTCTATGTTTTGAGCGTTCCCTGTGTGATCAGTTTTGCATTCCGATGCACCTCTGCAGGCTTACTGTATCCCTTGGACCTTCCAATTGACGATGAAACACAGAAATTGCATCGAAATTAAATATAAGAGACACAACGCGGACTTAAGTACAGGAAGACTGAGTCTTCTTACGGTCTATGTTTTGAGCGTTTCCGGTGTCACCAGGTTTACATTCCGATGCACCTCTGGAGGTTTACTGTATCCCTTCGACCTTCCCATTGACGAAGAAACACCGAAATTGCATCGGAATTAAATATAGGAGACACAATGCCGACTTAAGTACAGGAAGGCTGAGTCTTAGTACTGTCTATGTTTTGAGCGTTTCCTGTGTCACCAGTCTTACATTCCGATGCACCTCTGCAGGGTTACTGTATCCCTTGGACCTTCACATGGACGATGAAACACAGAAATTGCATCGGAATTAAATGTAAGAGACACAATGCCGACTTAAGTACAGGAAGACTGAGTCTTCCTACTGTCTATGTTTTGAGCGTTTCCTGTGTCACCAGTTTTACATTCCGATGCACCTCTGCAGGTTTACTGTATCCATTGGACCTTCCCATTGACGATGAAACACAGAAATTGCATCGGAATTAAATATAAGAGACACACCGCCGACTTAAGTACAAGAAAACTGAGTATTCTGACGGTCTATGTTTTGAGCGTTTCCTGTGCCACCTGTTTTACATTACGTTGCACCTCTCCAGGTTTACTGTATTCCTTGGACGTTCCGAATGACGATGAAATACAGAAATTGCATCAGAATATAGGAGACACAATGCCGACTTAAGTACAGGAAGACTGAGTCTTAGTACTGTCTATGTTTTGAGCGTTTCCTGTGTCACCAGTTTTACATTCCGATGCACCTCTGCAGGTTTATTGTATTGCTTGTACCTTACCATTGACGATGAAACACAGAAATTGCATCGGAATTAAATATAAGGGACACAATGCCCTGTTAACAACAGGAAGACTGAGTCTTCCTACTGTCTATGTTTTTTAGCGTTTCCTGTGTCACCAGTTTTACATTCCTATGCACCTCTGCAGGTTTACTCTATCCCTTGGGCCTTCCCACTGACGATGAAACACAGAAATTGCATCGGAATTAAATATAAGAGACACAATGCCGACTTAAGTACAGGATGACTGAGTCTTCCTACTGTATATGTTTTGAGCATTTCCTGTGTGATCAGTTTTACATTCCGTTGCACCTCTGCAGGTTTACTGTATCCCTTGGACCTTCCCAATGACGATGAAACACAGAAATTGCATCGGAATTAAATATAAGAGACACAATGCCGACATAACTACAGGAAGATTTAGTCTTACTACTGTCTATGTTTTGAGCGTTTCCAGCGTCACCAGTTTTACATTCCGATGCACCTCTGCAGGTTTATTGTGTTCATTGGACCTTCCCATTGACGATGAAACAAAGAAATTGCATCGGAATTAAATATAAGAGCAACAATGCCGACTTAAGTACAGGAAGACTGAGTGTTCATACGGTCTATGTTTTGAGCGTTTCCTGTGTGATCAGTTTTGCATTCCGTTGCACCTCTGCTGGTTTACTGTATCCCTTGGACCTCCTATTGACGATGAAACACAGAAATTGCATCGGAACTAAATATAAGAGACACAATTCCGACTTAAGTACATTAAGACTGAGTCTTCTTACGGTCTATGTTTTGATCGTTTCCTGTGTCACCAGTTTTACATTCCGATGCACCTCTCCAGGTTTTCTGAATCCATTGGACCTTCCCATTGACGATGAAACACAGAAATTCCGTCGGAATTAAATATTAGAGACACAATGCCGACTTAAGAACAGGAAGTCTGAGTCTACCTACTGTCTATGTTTTGTGCGTTTCCTGTGTCACCAGTTTTACATTCCGATGCACGTCTCCACGTTTACTGTATTCCTTGGACCTTCCGATTGACGATGAAATACAGAAATTGCATCGGAATTAAATATAGGAGACACAATGCCGACTTAAGAACAGGAAGACTGAGTCTACCTACTGCCTATGTTTTGAGCGTTTCCTGTGTCACCAGTTTTTCATTCCGATGCAGCTCTCCACGTTTACTGTATTCCTTGGGCCTTCCGATTGACGATGAAATACAGAAATTGCATCGGAATTAAATATAGGAGACACAATGCCGAATTAAGTACAGGAAGACTGAGTCTTCCTACTGTCTATGTTTTGAGCGTTTCCTGTGTCACCAGTTTTACATTACGATGCACCTCTGCAGGTTTACTGTATCCCTTTGACCTTCCCATTGACGATGAAACACCGAAATTCCATCGGAATTAAATATTAGAGACACAATGCCGACTTAAGTACAGGAAGGCTGACTCTTAGTACTGTCTATGTTTTGAGCGTTTCCTGTGTCACCAGTCTTACATTCCGATGCACCTCTGCAGGTTTACTGTATCCCTTGGACCTTCCCATTGACGATGAAATACAGAAATTGAATCGGGATTAAATATAAGAGACACAATGCCGACTTAAGTACAGGAAGATTTAGTCTTCCTATTGTCTATATTTTGAGCGTTTCCAGCGTCACCAGTTTGACATTCCGATGCACCTCTGCTGGTTTACTGTGTCCATTGGACCTTCCCATTGACGATGAAACACAGAAATTGCATCGTAATTAAACATAAGGGACACAATGCCGACTTAAGTACAGGAAGACTGAGTCTACCTACTGTCTATGTTTTGAGCGTTTCCTGTGTGATCAGTTTTGCATTCCGATGCACCTCTGCAGGCTTACTGTATCCCTTGGACCTTCCTATTGACGATGAAACACAGAAATTGCATCGGAATTAAATATAAGAGACACAACGCGGACTTAAGTACAGGAAGACTGAGTCTTCCCACTGTCTATGTTTTGAGCATTTCCTGTGTGATCAGTTTTGCATTACGATGCACCTCTGCAGGTTTACTGTATCCCTTTGACCTTCCCATTGACGATGAAACACCGAAATTCCATCGGAATTAAATATTAGAGACACAATGCCGACTTAAGTACAGGAAGGCTGAGTCTTAGTACTGTCTATGTTTTGAGCGTTTCCTGTGTCACCAGTCTTACATTCCGATGCACCTCTGCTGCTTTACTGTGTCCACTGGACCTTCCCATTGACGATGAAACACAGAAATTGCATCGTAATTAAACATAAGGGACACAATGCCGACTTAAGTACAGGGAGACTGAGTCTTCTTACGGTCTATGTTTTGAGCGTTTCCAGTGTCACCAGGTTTACATTCCGATGCACCTCTGGAGGTTTACTGTATCCCTTCGACCTTCCCATTGACGAAGAAACACCGAAATTGCATCGGAATTAAATATAGGAGACACAATGCCGACTTAAGTACAGGAAGGCTGAGTCTTAGTACTGTCTATGTTTTGAGCGTTTCCTGTGTCACCAGTCTTACATTCCGATGCACCTCTGCAGGGTTACTGTATCCCTTGGACCTTCCCATGGACGATGAAACACAGAAATTGCATCGGAATTAAATGTAAGAGACACAATGCCGACTTAAGTACAGGAAGACTGAGTCTTCCTACTGTCTATGTTTTGAGCGTTTCCTGTGTCACCAGTTTTACATTCCGATGCACCTCTGCAGGTTTACTGTATCCATTGGACCTTCCCATTGACGATGAAACACAGAAATTGCATCGGAATTAAATATAAGAGACACACCGCCGACTTAAGTACAAGAAAACTGACTATTCTGACGGTCTATGTTTTGAGCGTTTCCTGTGCCACCTGTTTTACATTACGTTGCACCTCTCCAGGTTTACTGTATTCCTTGGACGTTCCGAATGACGATGAAATACAGAAATTGCATCAGAATATAGGAGACACAATGCCGACTTAAGTACAGGAAGACTGAGTCTTAGTACTGTCTATGTTTTGAGCGTTTCCTGTGTCACCAGTTTTACATTCCGATGCACCTCTGCAGGTTTATTGTATTGCTTGTACCTTACCATTGACGATGAAACACAGAAATTGCATCGGAATTAAATATAAGGGACACAATGCCCTGTTAACAACAGGAAGACTGAGTCTTCCTACTGTCTATGATTTTTAGCGTTTCCTGTGTCACCAGTTTTACATTCCTATGCACCTCTGCAGGTTTACTCTATCCCTTGGGCCTTCCCACTGACGATGAAACACAGAAATTGCATCGGAATTAAATATAAGAGACACAATGCCGACTTAAGTACAGGATGACTGAGTCTTCCTACTGTATATGTTTGAGCATTTCCTGTGTGATCAGTTTTACATTCCGTTGCACCTCTGCAGGTTTACTGTATCCATTGGACCATCCCATTGACGATGAATCACAGAAATTTCATCGGATTGTAATATAAGATACACAATTTCGGACTTAAGTACAGGAAGACTGAGTCTTCCCACTGTCTATGTTTTGAGCATTTCCTGTGTGATCAGTTTTGCATTCCGATGCACCTCTGCAGGTTTACTGTATCCCTTGGACCTTCCCAATGACGATGAAACACAGAAATTGCATCGGAATTAAATATAAGAGACACAATGCCGACATAACTACAGGAAGATTTAGTCTTACTACTGTCTATGTTTTGAGCGTTTCCAGCGTCACCAGTTTTACATTCCGATGCACCTCTGCAGGTTTATTGTGTTCATTGGACCTTCCCATTGACGATGAAACAAAGAAATTGCATCGGAATTAAATATAAGAGCAACAATGCCGACTTAAGTACAGGAAGACTGAGTGTTCATACGGTCTATGTTTTGAGCGTTTCCTGTGTGATCAGTTTTGCATTCCGTTGCACCTCTGCTGGTTTACTGTATCCCTTGGACCTCCTATTGACGATGAAACACAGAAATTGCATCGGAACTAAATATAAGAGACACAATTCCGACTTAAGTACATTAAGACTGAGTCTTCTTACGGTCTATGTTTTGATCGTTTCCTGTGTCACCAGTTTTACATTCCGATGCACCTCTCCAGGTTTTCTGAATCCATTGGACCTTCCCATTGACGATGAAACACAGAAATTCCGTCGGAATTAAATATTAGAGACACAATGCCGACTTAAGAACAGGAAGACTGAGTCTACCTACTGCCTATGTTTTGAGCGTTTCCTGTGTCACCAGTTTTCCATTCCGATGCACCTCTCCACGTTTACTGTATTCCTTGGGCCTTCCGATTGACGATGAAATACAGAAATTGCATCGGAATTAAATATAGGAGACACAATGCCGAATTAAGTACAGGAAGACTGAGTCTTCCTACTGTCTATGTTTTGAGCGTTTCCTGTGTCACCAGTTTTACATTACGATGCACCTCTGCAGGTTTACTGTATCCCTTTGACCTTCCCATTGACGATGAAACACCGAAATTCCATCGGAATTAAATATTAGAGACACAATGCCGACTTAAGTACAGGAAGGCTGACTCTTAGTACTGTCTATGTTTTGAGCGTTTCCTGTGTCACCAGTCTTACATTCCGATGCACCTCTGCAGGTTTACTGTATCCCTTGGACCTTCCCATTGACGATGAAATACAGAAATTGAATCGGGATTAAATATAAGAGACACAATGCCGACTTAAGTACAGGAAGATTTAGTCTTCCTATTGTCTATATTTTGAGCGTTTCCAGCGTCACCAGTTTTACATTCCGATGCACCTCTGCTGGTTTACTGTGTCCATTGGACCTTCCCATTGACGATGAAACACAGAAATTGCATCGTAATTAAACATAAGGGACACAATGCCGACTTAAGTACAGGAAGACTGAGTCTACCTACTGTCTATGTTTTGAGCGTTTCCTGTGTGATCAGTTTTGCATTCCGATGCACCTCTGCAGGCTTACTGTATCCCTTTGACCTTCCCATTGACGATGAAACACCGAAATTCCATCGGAATTAAATATTAGAGACACAATGCCGACTTAAGTACAGGAAGGCTGAGCCTTAGTACTGTCTATGTTTTGAGCGTTTCCTGTGTCACCAGTCTTACATTCCGATGCACCTCTGCTGCTTTACTGTGTCCACTGGACCTTCCCATTGACGATGAAACACAGAAATTGCATCGTAATTAAACATAAGGGACACAATGCCGACTTAAGTACAGGAAGACTGAGTCTACCTACTGTCTATGTTTTGAGCGTTCCCTGTGTGATCAGTTTTGCATTCCGATGCACCTCTGCAGGCTTACTGTATCCCTTGGACCTTCCAATTGACGATGAAACACAGAAATTGCATCGGAATTAAATATAAGAGACACAACGCGGACTTAAGTACAGGAAGACTGAGTCTTCTTACGGTCTATGTTTTGAGCGTTTCCAGTGTCACCAGGTTTACATTCCGATGCACCTCTGGAGGTTTACTGTATCCCTTCGACCTTCCCATTGACGAAGAAACACCGAAATTGCATCGGAATTAAATATAGGAGACACAATGCCGACTTAAGTACAGGAAGGCTGAGTCTTAGTACTGTCTATGTTTTGAGCGTTTCCTGTGTCACCAGTCTTACATTCCGATGCACCTCTGCAGGGTTACTGTATCCCTTGGACGATGAAACACAGAAATTGCATCGGAATTAAATGTAAGAGACACAATGCCGACTTAAGTACAGGAAGACTGAGTCTTCCTACTGTCTATGTTTTGAGCGTTTCCTGTGTCACCAGTTTTACATTCCGATGCACCTCTGCAGGTTTACTGTATCCATTGGACCTTCCCATTGACGATGAAACACAGAAATTGCATCGGAATTAAATATAAGGGACACAATGCCCTGTTAACAACAGGAAGACTGAGTCTTCCTACTGTCTATGTTTTTTAGCGTTTCCTGTGTCACCAGTTTTACATTCCTATGCACCTCTGCAGGTTTACTCTATCCCTTGGGCCTTCCCACTGACGATGAAACACAGAAATTGCATCGGAATTAAATATAAGAGACACAATGCCGACTTAAGTACAGGATGACTGAGTCTTCCTACTGTAAATGTTTTGAGCATTTCCTGTGTGATCAGTTTTACATTCCGTTGCACCTCTGCAGGTTTACTGTATCCATTGGACCTTCCCATTGACGATGAATCACAGAAATTGCATCGGATTGTAATATAAGATACACAATTTCGGACTTAAGTACAGGAAGACTGAGTCTTCCCACTGTCTATGTTTTGAGCATTTCCTGTGTGATCAGTTTTGCATTCCGATGCACCTCTGCAGGTTTACTGTATCCCTTGGACCTTCCCAATGACGATGAAACACAGAAATTGCATCGGAATTAAATATAAGAGACACAATGCCGACATAACTACAGGAAGATTTAGTCTTACTACTGTCTATGTTTTGAGCGTTTCCAGCGTCACCAGTTTTACATTCCGATGCACCTCTGCAGGTTTATTGTGTTCATTGGACCTTCCCATTGACGATGAAACAAAGAAATTGCATCGGAATTAAATATAAGAGCAACAATGCCGACTTAAGTACAGGAAGACTGAGTGTTCATACGGTCTATGTTTTGAGCGTTTCCTGTGTGATCAGTTTTGCATTCCGTTGCACCTCTGCAGGTTTACTGTATCCCTTGGACCTCCTATTGACGATGAAACACAGAAATTGCATCGGAATTAAATATAAGAGACACAATGCCGACTTAAGTACATTAAGACTGAGTCTTCTTACGGTCTATGTTTTGATCGTTTCCTGTGTCACCAGTTTTACATTCCGATGCACCTCTCCAGGTTTTCTGAATCCATTGGACCTTCCCATTGACGATGAAACACAGAAATTCCGTCGGAATTAAATATTAGAGACACAATGCCGACTTAAGAACAGGAAGACTGAGTCTACCTACTGTCTATGTTTTGAGCGTTTCCTGTGTCACCAGTTTTACATTCCGATGCACGTCTCCACGTTTACTGTATTCCTTGGACCTTCCGATTGACGATGAAATACAGAAATTGCATCGGAATTAAATATAGGAGACACAATGCCGACTTAAGAACAGGAAGACTGAGTCTACCTACTGCCTATGTTTTGAGCGTTTCCTGTGTCACCAGTTTTCCATTCCGATGCACCTCTCCACGTTTACTGTATTCCTTGGGCCTTCCGATTGACGATGAAATACAGAAATTGCATCGGAATTAAATATAGGAGACACAATGCCGAATTAAGTACAGGAAGACTGAGTCTTCCTACTGTCTATGTTTTGAGCGTTTCCTGTGTCACCAGTTTTACATTACGATGCACCTCTGCAGGTTTACTGTATCCCTTTGACCTTCCCATTGACGATGAAACACCGAAATTCCATCGGAATTAAATATTAGAGACACAATGCCGACTTAAGTACAGGAAGGCTGAGTCTTAGTACTGTCTATGTTTTGAGCGTTTCCTGTGTCACCAGTCTTACATTCCGATGCACCTCTGCAGGTTTACTGTATCCCTTGGACCTTCCCATTGACGATGAAATACAGAAATTGAATCGGGATTAAATATAAGAGACACAATGCCGACTTAAGTACAGGAAGATTTAGTCTTCCTATTGTCTATGTTTTGAGCGTTTCCAGCGTCACCAGTTTTACATTCCGATGCACCTCTGCTGGTTTACTGTGTCCACTGGACCTTCCCATTGACGATGAAACACAGAAATTGCATCGTAATTAAACATAAGGGACACAATGCCGACTTAAGTACAGGAAGACTGAGTCTACCTACTGTCTATGTTTTGAGCGTTCCCTGTGTGATCAGTTTTGCATTCCGATGCACCTCTGCAGGCTTACTGTATCCCTTGGACCTTCCAATTGACGATTAAACACAGAAATTGCATCGAAATTAAATATAAGAGACACAACGCGGACTTAAGTACAGGAAGACTGAGTCTTCTTACGGTCTATGTTTTGAGCGTTTCCAGTGTCACCAGGTTTACATTCCGATGCACCTCTGGAGGTTTACTGTATCCCTTCGACCTTCCCATTGACGAAGAAACACCGAAATTGCATCGGAATTAAATATAGGAGACACAATGCCGACTTAAGTACAGGAAGGCTGAGTCTTAGTACTGTCTATGTTTTGAGCGTTTCCTGTGTCACCAGTCTTACATTCCGATGCACCTCTGCAGGGTTACTGTATCCCTTGGACCTTCCCATGGACGATGAAACACAGAAATTGCATCGGAATTAAATGTAAGAGACACAATGCCGACTTAAGTACAGGAAGACTGAGTCTTCCTACTGTCTATGTTTTGAGCGTTTCCTGTGTCACCAGTTTTACATTCCGATGCACCTCTGCAGGTTTACTGTATCCATTGGACCTTCCCATTGACGATGAAACACAGAAATTGCATCGGAATTAAATATAAGAGACACACCGCCGACTTAAGTACAAGAAAACTGAGTATTCTGACGGTCTATGTTTTGAGCGTTTCCTGTGCCACCTGTTTTACATTACGTTGCACCTCTCCAGGTTTACTGTATTCCTTGGACGTTCCGAATGACGATGAAATACAGAAATTGCATCAGAATATAGGAGACACAATGCCGACTTAAGTACAGGAAGACTGAGTCTTAGTACTGTCTATGTTTTGAGCGTTTCCTGTGTCACCAGTTTTACATTCCGATGCACCTCTGCAGGTTTATTGTATTGCTTGTACCTTACCATTGACGATGAAACACAGAAATTGCATCGGAATTAAATATAAGGGACACAATGCCCTGTTAACAACAGGAAGACTGAGTCTTCCTACTGTCTATGTTTTTTAGCGTTTCCTGTGTCACCAGTTTTACATTCCTATGCACCTCTGCAGGTTTACTCTATCCCTTGGGCCTTCCCACTGACGATGAAACACAGAAATTGCATCGGAATTAAATATAAGAGACACAATGCCGACTTAAGTACAGGATGACTGAGTCTTCCTACTGTATATGTTTTGAGCATTTCCTGTGTGATCAGTTTTACATTCCGTTGCACCTCTGCAGGTTTACTGTATCCATTGGACCTTCCCATTGACGATGAATCACAGAAATTGCATCGGATTGTAATATAAGATACACAATTTCGGACTTAAGTACAGGAAGACTGAGTCTTCCCACTGTCTATGTTTTGAGCATTTCCTGTGTGATCAGTTTTGCATTCCGATGCACCTCTGCAGGTTTACTGTATCCCTTGGACCTTCCCAATGACGATGAAACACAGAAATTGCATCGGAATTAAATATAAGAGACACAATGCCGACATAACTACAGGAAGATTTAGTCTTACTACTGTCTATGTTTTGAGCGTTTCCAGCGTCACCAGTTTTACATTCCGATGCACCTCTGCAGGTTTATTGTGTTCATTGGACCTTCCCATTGACGATGAAACAAAGAAATTGCATCGGAATTAAATATAAGAGCAACAATGCCGACTTAAGTACAGGAAGACTGAGTGTTCATACGGTCTATGTTTTGAGCGTTTCCTGTGTGATCAGTTTTGCATTCCGTTGCACCTCTGCTGGTTTACTGTATCCCTTGGACCTCCTATTGACGATGAAACACAGAAATTGCATCGGAACTAAATATAAGAGACACAATTCCGACTTAAGTACATTAAGACTGAGTCTTCTTACGGTCTATGTTTTGATCGTTTCCTGTGTCACCAGTTTTACATTCCGATGCACCTCTCCAGGTTTTCTGAATCCATTGGACCTTCCCATTGACGATGAAACACAGAAATTCCGTCGGAATTAAATATTAGAGACACAATGCCCACTTAAGAACAGGAAGACTGAGTCTACCTACTGTCTATGTTTTGAGCGTTTCCTGTGTCACCAGTTTTACATTACGATGCACCTCTGCAGGTTTACTGTATCCCTTTGACCTTCCCATTGACGATGAAACACCGAAATTCCATCGGAATTAAATATTAGAGACACAATGCCGACTTAAGTACAGGAAGGCTGACTCTTAGTACTGTTTATGTTTTGAGCGTTTCCTGTGTCACCAGTCTTACATTCCGATGCACCTCTGCAGGTTTACTGTATCCCTTGGACCTTCCCATTGACGATGAAATACAGAAATTGAATCGGGATTAAATATAAGAGACACAATGCCGACTTAAGTACAGGAAGATTTAGTCTTCCTATTGTCTATATTTTGAGCGTTTCCAGCGTCACCAGTTTTACATTCCGATGCACCTCTGCTGGTTTACTGTGTCCATTGGACCTTCCCATTGACGATGAAACACAGAAATTGCATCGTAATTAAACATAAGGGACACAATGCCGACTTAAGTACAGGAAGACTGAGTCTACCTACTGTCTATGTTTTGAGCGTTTCCTGTGTGATCAGTTTTGCAATCCGATGCACCTCTGCAGGCTTACTGTATCCCTTGGACCTTCCTATTGACGATGAAACACAGAAATTGCATCGGAATTAAATATAAGAGACACAACGCGGACTTAAGTACAGGAAGACTGAGTCTTCCCACTGTCTATGTTTTGAGCATTTCCTGTGTGATCAGTTTTGCATTCCGATGCACCTCTGCAGGTTTACTGTATCCCTTGGACCTTCCCAATGACGATGAAACACAGAAATTGCATCGGAATTAAATATAAGAGACACAATGCCGACATAACTACAGGAAGATTTAGTCTTACTACCGTCTATGTTTTGAGCGTTTCCAGCGTCACCAGTTTTACATTCCGATGCACCTCTGCAGGTTTATTGTGTTCATTGGACCTTCCCATTGACGATGAAACACAGAAATTGCATCGGAATTAAATATAAGAGACACAATGCCGACTTAAGTACAGGAAGACTGAGTGTTCATACGGTCTATGTTTTGAGCGTTTCCTGTGTGATCAGTTTTGCATTCCGTTGCACCTCTGCAGATTTACTGTATCCCTTGGACCTCCTATTGACGATGAAACACAGAAATTGCATGGGAATTAAATATAAGAGACACAATGCCGACTTAAGTACATTAAGACTGAGTCTTCTTACGGTCTATGTTTTGATCGTTTCCTGTGTCACCAGTTTTACATTCCGATGCACCTCTCCAGGTTTTCTGAATCCATTGGACCTTCCCATTGACGATGAAACACAGAAATTCCGTCGGAATTAAATATTAGAGACACAATGCCGACTTAAGAACAGATAGACTGAGTCTACCTACTGTCTATGTTTTGAGCGTTTCCTGTGTCACCAGTTTTACATTCCGATGCACCTCTCCACGTTTACTGTATTCCTTGGGCCTTCCGATTGACGATGAAATACAGAAATTGCATCGGAATTAAATATAGGAGACACAATGCCGACTTAAGAACAGGAAGACTGAGTCTACCTACTGCCTATGTTTTGAGCGTTTCCTGTGTCACCAGTTTTACATTCCGATGCACCTCTCCACGTTTACTGTATTCCTTGGGCCTTCCGATTGACGATGAAATACAGAAATTGCATCGGAATTAAATATAGGAGACACAATGCCGAATTAAGTACAGGAAGACTGAGTCTTCCTACTGTCTATGTTTTGAGCGTTTCCTGTGTCACCAGTTTTACATTACGATGCACCTCTGCAGGTTTACTGTATCCCTTCGACCTTCCCATTGACGATGAAACACCGAAATTCCATCGGAATTAAATATTAGAGACACAATGCCGACTTAAGTACAGGAAGGCTGAGTCTTAGTACTGTCTATGTTTTGAGCGTTTCCTGTGTCACCAGTCTTACATTCCGATGCACCTCTGCAGGTTTACTGTATCCCTTGGACCTTCCCATTGACGATGAAATACAGAAATTGAATCGGGATTAAATATAAGAGACACAATGCCGACTTAAGTACAGGAAGATTTAGTCTTCCTATTGTCTATGTTTTGAGCGTTTCCAGCGTCACCAGTTTTACATTCCGATGCACCTCTGCTGGTTTACTGTGTCCATTGGACCTTCCCATTGACGATGAAACACAGAAATTGCATCGTAATTAAACATAAGGGACACAATGCCGACTTAAGTACAGGAAGACTGAGTCTACCTACTGTCTATGTTTTGAGCGTTTCCTGTGTGATCAGTTTTGCATTCCGATGCTCCTCTGCAGGCTTACTGTATCCCTTGGACCTTCCTATTGACGATGAAACACAGAAATTGCATCGGAATTAAATATAAGAGACACAACGCGGACTTAAGTACAGGAAGACTGAGTCTTCCCACTGTCTATGTTTTGAGCATTTCCTGTGTGATCAGTTTTGCATTCCGATGCACCTCTGCAGGTTTACTGTATCCCTTGGACCTTCCCAATGACGATGAAACACAGAAATTGCATCGGAATTAAATATAAGACACACAATGCCGACATAACTGCAGGAAGATTTAGTCTTACTACCGTCTATGTTTTGAGCGTTTCCAGCGTCACCAGTTTTACATTCCGATGCACCTCTGCAGGTTTATTGTGTTCATTGGACCTTCCCATTGACGATGAAACAAAGAAATTGCATCGGAATTAAATATAAGAGACACAATGCCGACTTAAGTACAGGAAGACTGAGTGTTCATACGGTCTATGTTTTGAGCGTTTCCTGTGTGATCAGTTTTGCATTCCGTTGCACCTCTACAGGTTTACTGTATCCCTTGGACCTCCTATTGACGATGAAACACAGAAATTGCATCGAAATTAAATATAAGAGACACAATGCCGACTTAAGTACATTAAGACTGAGTCTTCTTACGGTCTATGTTTTGATCGTTTCCTGTGTCACCAGTTTTACATTCCGATGCACCTCTCCAGGTTTTCTGAATCCATTGGACCTTCCCATTGACGATGAAACACAGAAATTCCGTCGGAATTAAATATTAGAGACACAATGCCGACTTAAGAACAGGAAGACTGAGTCTACCTACTGTCTATGTTTTGAGCGTTTCCTGTGTCACCAGTTTTACATTCCGATGCACCTCTCCACGTTTACTGTATTCCTTGGACCTTCCGATTGACGATGAAATACAGAAATTGCATCGGAATTAAATATAGGAGACACAATGCCGAATTAAGTACAGGAAGACTGAGTCTTCCTACTGTCTATGTTTTGAGCGTTTCCTGTGTCACCAGTTTTACATTACGATGCACCTCTGCAGGTTTACCGTATCCCTTCGACCTTCCCATTGACGATGAAACACCGAAATTCCATCGGAATTAAATATTAGAGACACAATGCCGACTTAAGTACAGGAAGGCTGAGTCTTAGTACTGTCTATGTTTTGAGCGTTTCCTGTGTCACCAGTCTTACATTCCGATGCACCTCTGCAGGTTTACTGTATCCCTTGGACCTTCCCATTGACGATGAAATACAGAAATTGAATCGGGATTAAATATAAGAGACACAATGCCGACTTAAGTACAGGAAGATTTAGTCTTCCTATTGTCTATGTTTTGAGCGTTTCCAGCGTCACCAGTTTTACATTCCGATGCACCTCTGCTGGTTTACTGTGTCCATTGGACCTTCCCATTGACGATGAAACACAGAAATTGCATCGTAATTAAACATAAGGGACACAATGCCGACTTAAGTACAGGAAGACTGAGTCTACCTACTGTCTATGTTTTTAGCGTTTCCTGTGTGATCAGTTTTGCATTCCGATGCTCCTCTGCAGGCTTACTGTATCCCTTGGACCTTCCTATTGACGATGAAACACAGAAATTGCATCGGAATTAAATATAAGAGACACAACGCGGACTTAAGTACAGGAAGACTGAGTCTTCCCACTGTCTATGTTTTGAGCATTTCCTGTGTGATCAGTTTTGCATTCCGATGCACCTCTGCAGGTTTACTGTATCCCTTGGACCTTCCCAATGACGATGAAACACAGAAATTGCATCGGAATTAAATATAAGACACACAATGCCGACATAACTGCAGGAAGATTTAGTCTTACTACCGTCTATGTTTTGAGCGTTTCCAGCGTCACCAGTTTTACATTCCGATGCACCTCTGCAGGTTTATTGTGTTCATTGGACCTTCCCATTGACGATGAAACACAGAAATTGCATCGTAATTAAACATAAGGGACACAATGCCGACTTAAGTACAGGAAGACTGAGTCTACCTACTGTCTATGTTTTGAGCGTTCCCTGTGTGATCAGTTTTGCATTCCGATGCACCTCTGCAGGCTTACTGTATCCCTTGGACCTTCCTATTGACGATGAAACACAGAAATTGCATCGGAATTAAATATAAGAGACACAACGCGGACTTAAGTACAGGAAGACTGAGTCTTCTTACGGTCTATGTTTTGAGCGTTTCCAGTGTCACCAGGTTTACATTCCGATGCACCTCTGGAGGTTTACTGTATCCCTTCGACCTTCCCATTGACGAAGAAACACCGAAATTGCATCGGAATTAAATATAGGAGACACAATGCCGACTTAAGTACAGGAAGGCTGAGTCTTAGTACTGTCTATGTTTTGAGCGTTTCCTGTGTCACCAGTCTTACATTCCGATGCACCTCTGCAGGGTTACTGTATCCCTTGGACCTTCCCATGGACGATGAAACACAGAAATTGCATCGGAATTAAATGTAAGAGACACAATGCCGACTTAAGTACAGGAAGACTGATCTTCCTACTGTCTATGTTTTGAGCGTTTCCTGTGTCACCAGTTTTACATTCCGATGCACCTCTGCAGGTTTACTGTATCCATTGGACCTTCCCATTGACGATGAAACACAGAAATTGCATCGGAATTAAATATAAGAGACACACCGCCGACTTAAGTACAAGAAAACTGAGTATTCTGACGGTCTATGTTTTGAGCGTTTCCTGTGCCACCTGTTTTACATTACGTTGCACCTCTCCAGGTTTACTGTATTCCTTGGACGTTCCGAATGACGATGAAATACAGAAATTGCATCAGAATATAGGAGACACAATGCCGACTTAAGTACAGGAAGACTGAGTCTTAGTACTGTCTATGTTTTGAGCGTTTCCTGTGTCACCAGTTTTACATTCCGATGCACCTCTGCAGGTTTATTGTATTGCTTGTACCTTACCATTGACGATGAAACACAGAAATTGCATCGGAATTAAATATAAGGGACACAATGCCCTGTTAACAACAGGAAGACTGAGTCTTCCTACTGTCTATGTTTTTTAGCGTTTCCTGTGTCACCAGTTTTACATTCCTATGCACCTCTGCAGGTTTACTCTATCCCTTGGGCCTTCCCACTGACGATGAAACACAGAAATTGCATCGGAATTAAATATAAGAGACACAATGCCGACTTAAGTACAGGATGACTGAGTCTTCCTACTGTATATGTTTTGAGCATTTCCTGTGTGATCAGTTTTACATTCCGTTGCACCTCTGCAGGTTTACTGTATCCATTGGACCTTCCCATTAACGATGAATCACAGAAATTGCATCGGATTGTAATATAAGATACACAATTTCGGACTTAAGTACAGGAAGACTGAGTCTTCCCACTGTCTATGTTTTGAGCATTTCCTGTGTGATCAGTTTTGCATTCCGATGCACCTCTGCAGGTTTACTGTATCCGTTGGACCTTCCCAATGACGATGAAACACAGAAATTGCTTCGGAATTAAATATAAGAGACACAATGCCGACATAACTACAGGAAGATTTAGTCTTACTACTGTCTATGTTTTGAGCGTTTCCAGCGTCACCAGTTTTACATTCCGATGCACCTCTGCAGGTTTATTGTGTTCATTGGACCTTCCCATTGACGATGAAACAAAGAAATTGCATCGGAATTAAATATAAGAGCAACAATGCCGACTTAAGTACAGGAAGACTGAGTGTTCATACGGTCTATGTTTTGAGCGTTTCCTGTGTGATCAGTTTTGCATTCCGTTGCACCTCTGCAGGTTTACTGTATCCCTTGGACCTCCTATTGACGATGAAACACAGAAATTGCATCGGAATTAAATATAAGAGACACAATGCCGACTTAAGTACATTAAGACTGAGTCTTCTTACGGTCTATGTTTTGATCGTTTCCTGTGTCACCAGTTTTACATTCCGATGCACCTCTCCAGGTTTTCTGAATCCATTGGACCTTCCCATTGACGATGAAACACAGAAATTCCGTCGGAATTAAATATTAGAGACACAATGCCGACTTAAGAACAGGAAGACTGAGTCTACCTACTGTCTATGTTTTGAGCGTTTCCTGTGTCACCAGTTTTACATTCCGATGCACGTCTCCACGTTTACTGTATTCCTTGGACCTTCCGATTGACGATGAAATACAGAAATTGCATCGGAATTAAATATAGGAGACACAATGCCGACTTAAGAACAGGAAGACTGAGTCTACCTACTGCCTATGTTTTGAGCGTTTCCTGTGTCACCAGTTTTCCATTCCGATGCACCTCTCCACGTTTACTGTATTCCTTGGGCCTTCCGATTGACGATGAAATACAGAAATTGCATCGGAATTAAATATAGGAGACACAATGCCGAATTAAGTACAGGAAGACTGAGTCTTCCTACTGTCTATGTTTTGAGCGTTTCCTGTGTCACCAGTTTTACATTACGATGCACCTCTGCAGGTTTACTGTATCCCTTTGACCTTCCCATTGACGATGAAACACCGAAATTCCATCGGAATTAAATATTAGAGACACAATGCCGACTTAAGTACAGGAAGGCTGAGTCTTAGTACTGTCTATGTTTTGAGCGTTTCCTGTGTCACCAGTCTTACATTCCGATGCACCTCTGCAGGTTTACTGTATCCCTTGGACCTTCCCATTGACGATGAAATACAGAAATTGAATCGGGATTAAATATAAGAGACACAATGCCGACTTAAGTACAGGAAGATTTAGTTTTCCTATTGTCTATATTTTGAGCGTTTCCAGCGTCACCAGTTTTACATTCCGATGCACCTCTGCTGGTTTACTGTGTCCATTGGACCTTCCCATTGACGATGAAACACAGAAATTGCATCGTAATTAAACATAAGGGACACAATGCCGACTTAAGTACAGGAAGACTGAGTCTACCTACTGTCTATGTTTTGAGCGTTTCCTGTGTGATCAGTTTTGCATTCCGATGCACCTCTGCAGGCTTACTGTATCCCTTGGACCTTCCTATTGACGATGAAACACAGAAATTGCATCGGAATTAAATATAAGAGACACAACGCGGACTTAACTACAGGAAGACTGAGTCTTCCCACTGTCTATGTTTTGAGCATTTCCTGTGTGATCAGTTTTGCATTCCGATGCACCTCTGCAGGTTTACTGTATCCCTTGGACCTTCCCAATGACGATGAAACACAGAAATTGCATCGGAATTAAATATAAGAGACACAATGCCGACATAACTACAGGAAGATTTAGTCTTACTACCGTCTATGTTTTGAGCGTTTCCAGCGTCACCAGTTTTACATTCCGATGCACCTCTGCAGGTTTATTGTGTTCATTGGACCTTCCCATTGACGATGAAACAAAGAAATTGCATCGGAATTAAATATAAGAGACACAATGCCGACTTAAGTACAGGAAGACTGAGTGTTCATACGGTCTATGTTTTGAGCGTTTCCTGTGTGATCAGTTTTGCATTCCGTTGCACCTCTGCAGATTTACTGTATCCCTTGGACCTCCTATTGACGATGAAACACAGAAATTGCATCGGAATTAAATATAAGAGACACAATGCCGACTTATGTACATTAAGACTGAGTCTTCTTACGGTCTATGTTTTGATCTTTTCCTGTGTCACCAGTTTTACATTCCGATGCACCTCTCCAGGTTTTCTGAATCCATTGGACCTTCCCATTGACGATGAAACACAGAAATTCCGTCGGAATTAAATATTAGAGACACAATGCCGACTTAAGAACAGACAGACTGAGTCTACCTACTGTCTATGTTTTGAGCGTTTCCTGTGTCACCAGTTTTACATTCCGATGCACCTCTCCACGTTTACTGTATTCCTTAGACCTTCCGATTGACGATGAAATACAGAAATTGCATCGGAATTAAATATAGGAGACACAATGCCGACTTAAGAACAGGAAGACTGAGTCTACCTACTGCCTATGTTTTGAGCGTTTCCTGTGTCACCAGTTTTACATTCCGATGCACCTCTCCACGTTTACTGTATTCCTTGGGCCTTCCGATTGACGATGAAATACAGAAATTGCATCGGAATTAAATATAGGAGACACAATGCGGAATTAAGTACAGGAAGACTGAGTCTTCCTACTGTCTATGTTTTGAGCGTTTCCTGTGTCACCAGTTTTACATTACGATGCACCTCTGCAGGTTTACTGTATCCCTTCGACCTTCCCATTGACGATGAAACACCGAAATTCCATCGGAATTAAATATTAGAGACACAATGCCGACTTAAGTACAGGAAGGCTGAGGCTTAGTACTGTCTATGTTTTGAGCGTTTCCTGTGTCACCAGTCTTACATTCCGATGCACCTCTGCAGGTTTACTGTATCCCTTGGACCTTCCCATTGAAGATGAAATACAGAAATTGAATCGGGATTAAATATAAGAGACAGAATGCCGACTTAAGTACAGGAAGATTTAGTCTTCCTATTGTCTATGTTTTGAGCGTTTCCAGCGTCACCAGTTTTACATTCCGATGCACCTCTGCTGGTTTACTGTGTCCATTGGACCTTCCCATTGACGATGAAACACAGAAATTGCATCGTAATTAAACATAAGGGACACAATGCCGACTTAAGTACAGGAAGACTGAGTCTACCTACTGTCTATGTTTTGAGCGTTCCCTGTGTGATCAGTTTTGCATTCCGATGCACCTCTGCAGGCTTACTGTATCCCTTGGACCTTCCTATTGACGATGAAACACAGAAATTGCATCGGAATTAAATATAAGAGACACAACGCGGACTTAAGTACAGGAAGACTGAGTCTTCTTACGGTCTATGTTTTGAGCGTTTCCAGTGTCACCAGGTTTACATTCCGATGCACCTCTGGGGGTTTACTGTATCCCTTCGACCTTCCCATTGACGAAGAAACACCGAAATTGCATCGGAATTAAATATAGGAGACACAATGCCGACTTAAGTACAGGAAGGCTGAGTCTTAGTACTGTCTATGTTTTGAGCGTTTCCTGTGTCACCAGTCTTACATTCCGATGCACCTCTGCAGGGTTACTGTATCCCTTGGACCTTCCCATGGACGATGAAACACAGAAATTGCATCGGAATTAAATGTAAGAGACACAATGCCGACTTAAGTACAGGAAGACTGAGTCTTCCTACTGTCTATGTTTTGAGCGTTTCCTGTGTCACCAGTTTTACATTCCGATGCACCTCTGCAGGTTTACTGTATCCATTGGACCTTCCCATTGACGATGAAACACAGAAATTGCATCGGAATTAAATATAAGAGACACAACGCCGACTTAAGTACAAGAAAACTGAGTATTCTGACGGTCTATGTTTTGAGCGTTTCCTGTGCCACCTGTTTTACATTACGTTGCACCTCTGCAGGTTTACTGTATCCATTGGATGTTCCCATTGACGATGAAACACAGAAATTGCATCGGAGTTATATATTAGCGACACAATGCCGACTTAAGTACAGGAAGACTGAGTCTTCGTAATGTCTATGTTTTAAACGTTTCCTGTGTCACCAGTTTTACATTCCGATGCACCTCTTCAGGTTTACTGAATTCATTGGACCTTCCCATTGACGATGAAACACAGAAATTGCATCGTAATTAAATATTAGAGACACAATGCCGACTTAATGGACAGGTAGACTCAGTCTTCCTACTGTCTATGTTTTGAGCGTTTCCTGTGTCACCAGTTTTACATTCCGATGCACCTCTCCAGGTTTACTGTATTCCTTGGACCTTCCGAATGACGATGAAATACAGAAATTGCATCAGAATATAGGAGACACAATGCCGACTTAAGTACAGGAAGACTGAGTCTTAGTACTGTCTATGTTTTGAGCGTTTCCTGTGTCACCAGTTTTACATTCCGATGCACCTCTGCAGGTTTATTGTATTGCTTGGACCTTACCATTGACGATGAAACACAGAAATTGCATCGGAATTAAATATAAGAGACACAATGCAAACTTAAGTACAGGAAGACTGAGTCTTCCAACTGTCTATGTTTTGAGGGTTTCCTGTGTCACCAGTTTTACATTCCGATGCACCTCTTGCAAGTTTACTGTATCCCTTGGACCTTCACAGTGGCGATCAAATACAGAAATTGCATCGGATTTAAATAAAGGGACACAATGCCCTGTTAACAACAGGAAGACTGAGTCTTCCTACTGTCTATGTTTTTTAGCATTTCCTGTGTGATCAGTTTTGCATTCCGTTGCACCTCTGCAGGTTTACTGTATCCCTTGGACCTTCCCATTGACGATGAAACACAGAATTTGCATCGGAATTAAATATAAGAGACACAATGCCGACATAACTACAGGAAGATTTAGTCTTACTACTGTCTATGTGTTAAGCGTTTCCAGCGTCACCAGTTTTACATTCCGATGCACCTCTGCATGTTTACTGTGTCCATTGTACCTTCCCATTGACGATGAAACAAAGAAATTGCATCGGAATTAAATATAAGAGACACAATGCCGACTTAAGTACAGGAAGACTGAGTGTTCATACTGTATATGTTTTGAGCGTTTCCAGTGTTATCAGTTTTGCATTCCGTTGCACCTCTGCAGGTTTACTGTATCCCTTGTACCTCCTATTGACGAAAAAACACAGAAAATGCATCGGAATTAAATATAAGAGACACAAACCGACTTAAGTACATTAGGACTGAGTCTTCTTACGGTCTATGTTTTGAGCGTTTCCTGTGTCACCAGTTTTACATTCCGATGCACCTCTCCAGGTTTTCTGAATCCATTGGACCTTCCCATTGACGATGAAACACAGAAATTCCATCGAAATTAAATATTAGAGACACAATGCCGACTTAAGAACAGGAAGACTGAGTCTACCTACTGTCTATGTTTTGAGCGTTTCCTGTGTCACCAGTTTTACATTCCGATGCACCTCTCCACGTTTACTGTATTCCTTGGACCTTCCGATTGACGATGAATCACTGAAATTGCATCGGATTGAAGTATAAGATACACAATGCTAACTTAAGTACAGGAAGACTGAGTCTTCCCATTGTCTATGTTTTGAGCGTTTCGTGTGTGATCAGTTTTGCAATCCGATGTACCTCTGCAGATTTACTGTATCCCTTTGACCTTCCCATTGACGATGAAATACAGAAATTGAATCGGGATTAAATATAAGAGACACAATGCCGACTTAAGTACAGGAAGATCTAGTCTTCCTATTGTCTATGTTTTGAGCGTTTCCAGCGTCACCAGTTTTACATTCCGATGCACCTCTGCTGGTTTACTGTGTCCATTGGACCTTCCCATTGACGATGAAACACAGAAATTGCATCGTAATTAAACATAAGGGACACAATGCCGACTTAAGTACAGGAAGACTGAGTCTTCCTACTGTCTATATTTTGAGCGTTTCCTGTGTGATCAGTTTTGCATTTCGATGCACCTCTGCAGGTTTACTGTATCCCTTGGACCTTCCTATTGACGATGAAACACCGAAATTGCATCGGAATTAAATATAAGAGACACAATGCCGACTTAAGTACAGGAAGGCTGAGTCTTAGTACTGTCTATGTTTTGAGCGTTTCCTGTGTCACCAGTCTTACATTCCGATGCACCTCTGCAGGGTTACTGTATCCCTTGGACCTTCCCATTGACGATGAAACACAGAAATTGCATCGGAATTAAATGTAAGAGACACAATGCCGACTTAAGTACAGGAAGACTGAGTCTTCCTACTGTCTATGTTTTGAGCGTTTCCTGTGTCACCAGTTTTACATTCCGATGCACCTCTTGCAAGTTTACTGTATCCCTTGGACCTTCACAGTGGCGATCAAATACAGAAATTGCATCGGAATTAAATAAAGGGACACAATGCCCTGTTAACAACAGGAAGACTGAGTCTTCCTACTGTCTATGTTTTTTAGCATTTCCTGTGTCACCAGTTTTACATTCCTATGCACCTCTGCAGGTTTACTGTATCCATTGGACTTTTCCATTGACGATGAATCACAGAAATTGCATCGGATTGTAATATAAGATACACAATTTCTGACTTCAGTACAGGAAGACTGAGTCTTACCACTGTCTATGATTTGAGCATTTCCTGTGTGATCAGTTTTGCATTCCGATGCACCTCTGCAGGTTTACTGTATCCCTTGGACCTTCCCATTGACGATGAAACACAGAAATTGCATCGGAATTAAATATAAGAGACACAATGCCGACATAACTACAGGAAGATTTAGTCTTACTACTGTCTATGTGTTAAGCGTTTCCAGCGTCACCAGTTTTACATTCCGATGCACCTCTGCATGTTTACTGTGTCCATTGTACCTTCCCATTGACGATGAAACAAAGAAATTGCTTCGGAATTAAATAGAAGAGACACAGTGCCGACTTAAGTACAGGAAGACTGAGTGTTCATACTGTATATGTTTTGAGCGTTTCCAGTGTTATCAGTTTTGCATTCCGTTGCACCTCTGCAGGTTTACTGTATCCCTTGTACCTCCTATTGACGATGAAACACAGAAATTGCATCGGAATTAAATATAAGAGACACAATGCCGACTTAAGTACATTAAGACTGAGTCTTCTTACGGTCTATGTTTTGAGAGTTTCCTGTGTCACCAGTTTTACATTCCGATGCACCTCTCCAGGTTTTCTGAATCCATTGGACCTTCCCATTGACGATGAAACACAGAAATTCCATCGAAATTAAATATTAGAGACACAATGCCGACTTAAGAACAGGAAGACTGAGTCTACCTACTGTCTATGTTTTGAGCGTTTCCTGTGTCACCAGTTTTACATTCCGATGCACCTCTCCACGTTTACTGTATTCCTTGGACCTTCCGATTGACGATGAAATACAGAAATTGCATCTGAATTAAATATAGGAGACACAATGCCGACTTAAGTACAGGAAGACTGAGTCTTCCTACTGTCTATGTTTTGAGCGTTTCCTGTGTCACCAGTTTTACATTCCGATGCACCTCTTGCAAGTTTACTGTATCCCTTGGACCTTCACAGTGACGACCAAACGCAGAAACTGCATCGGAATTAAATACGAGGGACACAATGCCGTGTTAACGACAGTAAGACTGAGTCTTCCTACTGTCTATGTTTTGAGCGTTTCCTGTGTCACCAGTTTTAAATTCCGATGCACCTCTCCAGGTTTACTGTATCCATTGGACCTTCCCATTGACGATGAATCACAGAAATTGCATCGGATTTAAATATAAGATACACAATGCTAACTTATGTACAGGAAGACTGAGTCTTCCCACTGTCTATGTTTTGAGCGTTTCCTGTGTCACCAGTTTTACATTCCGTTGCACCTCTGCAGGTTTACTGTATCCATTGGACCTTCCCATTGACGATGAATCACTGAAATTGCATCGGATTGAAGTATAAGATACACAATGCTAACTTAAGTACAGGAAGACTGAGTCTTCCCATTGTCTATGTTTTGAGCGTTTCGTGTGTGATCAGTTTTGCAATCCGATGTACCTCTGCAGATTTACTGTATCCCTTGGACCTTCCCATTGACGATGAAATACAGAAATTGAATCGGGATTAAATATAAGAGACACAATGCCGACTTAAGTACAGGAAGATCTAGTCTTCCTATTGTCTATGTTTTGAGCGTTTCCAGCGTCACCAGTTTTACATTCCGATGCACCTCTGCTGGTTTACTGTGTCCATTGGACCTTCCCATTGACGATGAAACACAGAAATTGCATCGTAATTAAACATAAGGGACACAATGCCGACTTAAGTACAGGAAGACTGAGTCTTCCTACTGTCTATATTTTGAGCGTTTCCTGTGTGATCAGTTTTGCATTCCAATGCACCTCTGCAGGTTTACTGTATCCCTTGGACCTTCCTATTGACGATGAAACACCGAAATTGCATCGGAATTAAATAAAAGAGACACAATGCCGACTTAAGTACAGGAAGGCTGAGTCTTAGTACTGTCTATGTTTTGAGCGTTTCCTGTGTCACCAGTCTTACATTCCGATGCACCTCTGCAGGGTTACTGTATCCCTTGGACCTTCCCATTGACGATGAAACACAGAAATTGCATCGGAATTAAATGTAAGAGACACAATGCCGACTTAAGTACAGGAAGACTGAGTCTTCCTACTGTCTATGTTTTGAGCGTTTCCTGTGTCACCAGTTTTACATTCCGATGCACCTCTGCAGGTTTACTGTATCCATTGGACCTTCCCATTGACGATGAAACACAGAAATTGCATCGGAATTAAATATAAGAGACACAACGCCGACTTAAGTACAAGAAAACTGAGTATTCTTACGGTCTATGTTTTGAGCGTTCCCTGTGCCACCTGTTTTACATTACGTTGCACCTCTGCAGGTTTACTGTATCCATTGGACCATCTCATTGACGATGAAACACAGAAATTGCATCGGAATTAAATATTAGAGACACAATGCCGACTTAAGTACAGGAAGACTGAGTCTTCGTAATGTCTACGTTTTAAACGTTTCCTGTGTCACCAGTTTTACATTCCGATGCACCTCTCCAGGTTTACTGAATCCATTGGACCTTCCCATTGACGATGAAACACAGAAATTGCATCGTAATTAAATATTAGAGACACAATGCCGAGTTAAGAACAGGTAGACTGAGTCTTCCTACTGTCTATGTTTTGAGCGTTTCCTGTGTCACCAGTTTTACATTCCGATGCACCTCTACAGGATTACTGTATCCATTGGACCTTCCCATTGACGATGAATCACAGAAATAGCATCGGAATTAAATATTAGAGACACAATGCGGACTTAAGTACAGGAAGACTGAGTCTTCCTACTGTCTATGTGTTGAGCGTTTCCTGTGTCACCAGTTTTACATTCCGATTCATATCTGCAGGTTTATTGTATCCCTTGTGCCTTCCCATTGACGAAGAAACACAGAAATTGCATCGGAATTAAATATAAGAGACGCAATGCCGACTTAAGTACAGGAAGACTGAGTCTTCCTACTGTCTATGTTTTTTAGCGTTTCCTGTGTCACCAGTTTTACATTCCTATGCACCTCTGCAGGTTTACTCTATCCCTTGGGCCTTCCCACTGACGATGAAACACAGAAATTGCATCGGAATTAAATATAAGAGACACAATGCCGACTTAAGTACAGGATGACTGAGTCTTCCTACTGTCTATGTTTTGAGCGTTTCCTGTGTCACCAGTTTTACATTCCGTTGCACCTCTGCAGGTTTACTGTATCCATTGGACCTTCCCATTGACGATGAATCACAGAAATTGCTTCGGATTGTAATATAAGATACACAATTTCTGACTGAAGTACAGGAAGATTGAGTCTTCCCACTGTCTATGTTTTGAGCATTTCCTGTGTGATCAGTTTTGCATTCCGATGCACCTCTGCAGGTTTACTGTATCCCTTGGACCTTCCCATTGACGATGAAACACAGAAATTGTATCGGAATTAAATATAAGAGACACAATGCCGACATTACTACAGGAAGATTTAGACTTACTACTGTCTATGTTTTGAGCGTTTCCAGCGTCACCAGTTTTACATTCCGATGCACCTCTGCAGGTTTACTGTGTCCATTGGACCTTCCCATTGACGATGAAACAAAGAAATTGCATCGGAATTAAATATAAGAGACACAATGCCGACTTAAGTACAGGAAGACTGAGTGTTCATACTGTCTATGTTTTGAGCGTTTCCTGTGTGATCATTTTTGCATTCCGTTGCACCTCTGCAGGTTTACTGTATCCCTTGGACCTCCTATTGACGATGAAACACAGAAATTGCATCGGAATTAAATATAAGAGACACAATGCCGACTTAAGTACATTGAGACTGAGTCTTCTTACGGTCTATGTTTTGAGCGTTTCCCGTGTCACCAGTTTTACATTCCGATGCACCTCTCCAGGTTTTCTGAATCCATTGGACCTTCCCATTGACGATGAAACACAGAAATTGCATCGGAATTAAATATTAGAGACACAATGCCGACTTCAGAACAGGAAGACTGAGTCTACCTACTGTCTATGTTTTGAGCGTTTCCTGTGTCACCAGTTTTACATTGCGATGCACCTCTCCACGTTTACTGTATTCCTTGTACCTTCCGATTGACGATGAAATACAGAAATTGCATCGGAATTAAATATAGGAGACACAATGCCGACTTAAGTACAGGAAGACTGAGTTCTATGTTTTGAGCGTTTCCTGTGTCACCAGTTTTACATTCCGATGCACCTCTGCAGGTTTACTGTATCCCTTCGACCTTCCCATTGACGATGAAACACCG
This sequence comes from Schistocerca nitens, assembly GCF_023898315.1. Classification (NCBI taxonomy): domain Eukaryota; kingdom Metazoa; phylum Arthropoda; class Insecta; order Orthoptera; family Acrididae; genus Schistocerca; species Schistocerca nitens. The sequence goes on along the minus strand of NC_064621.1, from coordinate 10,781,512 downwards.
AAATTGCTTCGGAATTAAATATAAGAGACACAATGCCGACTTAAGTACAGGAAGACTGAGTCTTCGTAATGTCTATGTTTTAAACGTTTCCTGTGTCACTAGTTTTACATTCCGATGGACCTCTGCAGCTTTACTGTATCCATCGACCTTCCCATTGACGATAAAACCGGGAAATTGCATCGGAATTAAATATAAGAGACACAACGCCGACTTAAGTACAAGAAAACTGAGTATTCTTACGGTCTATGTTTTGAGCGTTTCCTGTGCCACCTGTTTTACATTACGTTGCACCTCTGCAGGTTTACTGTATCCATTGGACCATCTCATTGACGATGAAACACAGAAATTGCATCGGAATTAAATATTAGAGACACAATGCCGACTTAAGTACAGGAAGACTGAGTCTTCGTAATGTCTATGTTTTAAACTTTTCCTGTGTCACCAGTTTTACATTCCGATGCACCTCTCCAGGTTTACTGAATCCATTGGACATTCCCATTGACGATGAAACACAGAAATTGCATCGTAATTAAATATTAGAGACACAATGCCGAGTTAAGAACAGGCAGACTGAGTCTTCCTACTGTCTATGTTTTGAGCGTTTCCTGTGTCACCAGTTTTACATTCCGATCCACCTCTACAGGATTACTGTATCCATTGGACCTTCCCATTGACGATGAATCACAGAAATAGCATCGGAATTAAATATTAGAGACACAATGCGGACTTAAGTACAGGAAGACTGAGTCTTCCTACTGTCTATGTGTTGAGCGTTTCCTGTATCACCAGTTTTACATTCCTATGCATATCTGCAGGTTTATTGTATCCCTTGTGCCTTCCCATTGACGAAGAAACACAGAAATTGCATCGGAATTAAATATAAGAGACGCAATGCCGACTTAAGTACAGGAAGACTGAGTCTTCCTACTGTCTATGTTTTTAACGTTTCCTGTGTCACCAGTTTTACATTCCGATGCACCTCTCCAGGTTTACTGTATTCCTTGGACCTTCCGAATGACGATGAAATACAGAAATTGCATCGGAATTAAATATAAGAGACGCAATGCCGACTTAAACACAGGAAGACTGAGTCTTAGTACTGTCTATGTTTTGAGCGTTTCCTGTGTCACCAGTTTTACATTCCGATGCACCTCTGCAGGTTTATTGTATTGCTTGGACCTTACCATTGACGATGAAACACAGAAATTGCATCGGAATTAAATATAAGAGACACAATGCCGACTTAAGTACAGGAAGACTGAGTCTTCCTACTGTCTATGTTTTGAGCGTTTCCTGTGTCACCAGTTTTACATTCCGATGCACCTCTTGCAAGTTTACTGTATCCCTTGGACCTTCACTGTGACGATCAAACACAGAAATTGCATCGGAATTAAATACAAGGGACACAATGCCGTGTTAACAACAGTAAGACTGAGTCTTCCTACTGTCTATGTTTTTTAGCGTTTCCTGTGTCACCAGTTTTACATTCCTATGCACCTCTGCAGGTTTACTCTATCCCTTGGGCCTTCCCACTGACGATGAAACACAGAAATTGCATCGGAATTAAATATAAGAGACACAATGCCGACTTAAGTACAGGATGACTGAGTCTTCCTACTGTCTATGATTTGAGCGTTTCCTGTGTCACCAGTTTTACATTCCGTTGCACCTCTGCAGGTTTACTGTATCCATTGGACCTTCCCATTGACGATGAATCACAGAAATTGCTTCGGATTGTAATATAAGATACACAATTTCTGACTGAAGTACAGGAAGATTGAGTCTTCCCACTGTCTATGTTTTCAGCATTTCCTGTGTGATCAGTTTTGCATTCCGATGCACCTCTGCAGGTTTACTGTATCCCTTGGACCTTCCCATTGACGATGAAACACAGAAATTGCATCGGAATTAAATAAAAGAGACACAATGCCGACATAACTACAGGAAGATTTAGACTTACTACTGTCTATGTTTTGAGCGTTTCCAGCGTCACCAGTTTTACATTCCGATGCACCTCTGCAGGTTTACTGTGTCCATTGGACCTTCCCATTGACGATGAAACAAAGAAATTGCATCGGAATTAAATATAAGAGACACAATGCCGATTTAAGTACAGGAAGACTGAGTGTTCATACTGTCTATGTTTTGAGCGTTTCCTGTATGATCAGTTTTGCATTCCGTTGCACCTCTGCAGGTTTACTGTATCCCTTGGACCTCCTATTGACGATGAAACACAGAAATTGCAACGGAATTAAATATAAGAGACACAATGCCGACTTAAGTACATTGAGACTGAGTCTTCTTACGGTCTATGTTTTGAGCGTATCCTGTGTCACCAGTTTTACATTCCGATGCACCTCTCCAGGTTTTCTGAATCCATTGGACCTTCCCATTGACGATGAAACACAGAAATTGCATCGGAATTAAATATTAGAGACACAATGCCGACTTAAGAACAGGAAGACTGAGTCTACCTACTGTCTATGTTTTGAGCGTTTCCTGTGTCACCAGTTTTACATTGCGATGCACCTCTCCACGTTTACTGTATTCCTTGTACCTTCCGATTGACGATGAAATACAGAAATTGCATCGGAATTAAATATAGGAGACACAATGCCGACTTAAGTACAGGAAGGCTGAGTCTTAGTACTGTCTATGTTTTGAGCGTTTCCTGTGACACCAGTTTCACATTCCAATGCACCTCTGCAGGTTTACTGTATCCATTGACCTTCCCATTGACGATGAAACACAGAAATTGCATCGGAATTAAATATAAGAGACACAATGCCGACTTAAGTACAAGAAAACTGAGTCTTCTTACGGTCTATGTTTTGAGCGTTTCCTGTGTCACCAGTCTTACATTCCGATGCACCTCTGCAGGATTACTGTATCCCTTAGGCCTTCCCATTGACGATGAAACACATAAATTACATCGGAAATAAATATAAGAGACACAATGTCGACTTAAGTACAAGAAGACTGTGTCTTCGTAATGTCTATGTTTTAAACGTTTCCTGTGACACCAGTTTTAAATTCCGATGCACCTCTCCAGGTTTACCGAATCCATTGGACCTTCCCATTGATGATGAAACACAGAAATTACATCGGAATTAAATATTAGAGACACAATGCCGACTTAAGAACAGGAAGACTGAGTCTTCCTACTGTCTATGTTTTGAGCGTTTCCTGTGTCACCAGTTTTAGATTCCGATGCACATCTGCTTGTTTATTGTATCCCTTGGACTTTCCTATCAACGATGAGACACAGAAATTGCATCGGTATTAAGTATAAGAGACACAATGCCGACTTAAGTACAGGAAGACTGAGTCTTCGTAATGGCTATGTTTTAAACGTTTCCTGTGTCACCAGTTTTACATTCCGATGCACCTCTGCAGCTTTACTGTACCCATTGGACCTTCCCATTGACGATGAAACACAGAGATTGCATCGGAATTAAATATAAGAGACACAACGCCGACTTAAGTACAAGAAAACTGAGTCTTCTTACGGTCTATGTTTTCAGCGATTCCTGTGTCACCAGTTTTACATTCCGATGCACCTCTGTAGGTTTACTGTATCACTTCGACCTTCCCATTGACGATGAAACACAGAAATTGCATCGGAATTAAATATTAGAGACACAATGCCGACTTAAGAACACGAGGACTGAGTCTTCCTACTGTCTATGTTTTGAGCGTTTCCTGTGTCACCAGTCTTACATTCCGATGCACCTCTGAAGGTTTGCTGTATCCCTTGGACCCTCCAGTTGACGATGAAACACAGAAATTGCATCGGAATTAACTATAAGATTCACAATTCCGACTTAAGTACAGGAAGACTGAGTCTTCCTACGGTCTATGTTTTGAGCGTTTCCTGTGTCACCAGTTTTAATTTCCGATGTACCTCTCCAGGTGTACTGTATCCATTGGATGTTCCCATTGACGATGAAATACAGAAATTGCATCGGAATTAAATATTAGAGACACAATGCCGACTTAAGAACAGGAAGACTGAGTCATCCTACTGTCTATGTTTTGAGCGTTTCCTGTGTCACCACTTTTACATTCAGATGGACCTCTGCAGGTTTACTGTTTACCCTTGGACCTTCCCATTGACGATGAAACACAGAAATTGCATCGGAATTAAATATAAGAGACACAAAGCCGTGTTAAGTACAGGAAGACTGAGTCTTCCCACTGTCTATGTTTTGAGCGTTTCCTGTGTCACCTGTTTTACATTCCCATGCACCTCTGCAGGTTTACTGTACCCATTGGACCATCCCAATGACGATGAAACAGAGAAATTGCATTGGAATTAAATATAAGAGACACAACGCCGACTTAAGTACAAGCAAACTGAGTCTTCTTACGGTCTATGATTTGAGCGTTTCCTGTGTCACCAGTTTTACATTCCGATACACCTCTGCAGGTTTTCTGTATCCCTTGGACGTTGCCATTGACGATGAAACACAGAAATTGCATCGGAATTAAATATAAGAGACACAATGCCGACTTCAATACAGGAAGGCTGAGTTTTCCTACTGTCTATGTTTTGAGCGTTTCCTGTGTCACCAGTTTTTACATTCCGTTGCACCTCTGCAGGTTTACTGTATCCATTGGACCTTCCCATTGACGATGAATCACAGAAATTGCATCGGAGTGAAATATAAGATACACAATGCTGACTTAAGTACAGGAAGACTGAGTCTTCCCACTGACTATGTTTTGAGCGTTTACTGTGTGATCAGTTATGCATTCCGATGCACCTCTGCAGGTTTACTGTATCCCTTGGACCTACCCATTGCCGATGAAACACATAAATTGCATTGGAATTAAATATAAGGGACACAATGCCGACTAAAGTACAGGAAGATTTAGTCTTCCTATTGTCTATGATTTGAGCGTTTCCAGCGTCACCAGTTTTACATTCCGTTGCACCTCTGCAGGTTTACTGTATCCATTTGACCTTCCCATTGACGATGAATCACAGAAATTGCATCGGATTGAAATATAAGATACACAATGCTGACTTAAGTACAGGAAGACTGAGTCTTCCCACTGTCTATGTTTTGAGCGTTTCCTGTGTGATCAGTTTTGCATTCCGATGCACCTATTCAGGTTTACTGTATCCCTTGGACCATCCTATTGACGATGAAACACAGAAATTGCATCGGAATTAAATATAAGAGACACAATGCGGACTTAAGTACAGGAAGACCGAGTCTTCCTACTGTCTATGTTTTTTAGCATTTCCTGTTTCACCAGTTTTACATTCCGATGCACCTCTGCAGGTTTACTGTATCCCTTGTGCCTTCCCATTGACGAAGAAACACAGAAATCTCATCGGAATTAAATATAAGAGACACAATGCCGACTTAAGTACAGGAAGACTGAGTCTTCCTACTGTCTATGTTTTGAGCGTTTCCTGTGTCACCTGTTTTACATTCCCATGCACCTCTGCAGGTTTACTGTACCCATTGGACCATCCCAATGACGATGAAACAGAGAAATTGCATTGGAATTAAATATAAGAGACACAACGCCGACATAAGTACAAGAAAACTGAGTCTTCTTACGGTCTATGATTTGAGCGTTTCCTGTGTCACCAGTTTTACATTCCGATACATCTCTGCAGCTCTTCTGTATCCCTTGGACGTTGCCATTGACGATGAAACACAGAAATTGCATCGGAATTAAATATAAGAGACACAATGCCGACTTAAGTACAGGAAGACTGAGTCTTCTTACGGTCTATGTTTGAGCGTTTACTGTGTCACCAGGTTTACATTCCGATGCACCTCTGCAGGTTTACTGTATCCATTCGACCTTCCCATTGACGATGAAACACCGAAATTGCATCGGAATTAAATATAAGAGACACAATGCCGACTTAAGTACAGGGAGGCTGAGTCTTAGTGCTGTCTATGTTTGAGCGTTTCCTGTGTCACCAGTCTTACATTCCGATGCACCTCTGCAGGGTTACTGTATCCCTTGCACCTTCCCATTGACGATGAAACACAGAAATTGCATCGGAATTAAATATAAGAGACACAATGCCGACTTAAGTACAGGAAGACTGCGTCTTCCTACTGTCTATGTTTTGAGCGTTTCCTGTGTGATCAGTTTTGCATTCCGATGCACCTCTGCAGGTTTACTGTATCCCTTGGACCATCCTATTGACGATGAAACACAGAAATTGCATCGGAATTAAATATAAGAGACACAATGCTGACTTAAGTACAGGAAGACTGAGTATTCTTACAGTCTATGTTTTGAGCGTTTCCAGTGTCACCAGGTTTACATTCCGATGCACCTCTGCAGGTTTACTGTATCCCTTCGACCTTCCCATTGACGATGATACACCGAAATTGCATCGGAATTAAATATAAGAGACACAATGCCGACTTAAGTACAGGAAGGCTGAGTCTTAGTACTGTCTATGTTTTGAGCGTTTCCTGTGTCACCAGTCTTACATTCCGATGCACCTCTGCAGGGTTACTGTATCCCCTGGACCTTCCCATTGACGATGAAACACAGAAATTGCATCGGAATTAAATATAAGAGACACAATGCCGACTTAAGTACAGGAAGACTGAGTCTTCTTACTGTCTATGTTTTGAGCGTTTCCTGTGTCACCAGATTTACATTCCGATGCAACTCTCCAGGTTTACTGTATCCATTGGACCTTCCCATTGACGATGAAACACAGAAATTGCATCGGAATTAAATATTAGAGACACAATGCCGACTTAAGAACACGAGGACTGAGTCTTCCTACTGTCTATGTTTCGAGCGTTTCCTGTGTTGCCAGTTTTACATTCCGATGCACCTCTGCAGGTTTACTGTATCCCTTGGACCTTCCCATTGACGATGAAACACAGAAATTGCATCGGAATTAAATATAAGAGACACAATGCGGACTTACGAACAGGAAGACTGAGTCTTCCTACTGTCTATGTTTTGAGCGTTTCCTGTGTCACCAGTTTTACATTCCGATGCACATCTGCTGGTTTATTGTATCCCTTGGACCTTCCTATTAACGATGAGACACAGAAATTGCATCGGAATTAAACATAACAGACACAATGCCGACTTAAGTACAGGAAGACTGAGTCTTCGTAATGTCTATGTTTTAAACGTTTCCTGTGTCACCAGTTTTACATTCCGATGGACCTCTGCAGCTTTACTGTATCCATCGACCTTCCCATTGACGATAAAACACATAAATTGCATCGGAATTAAATATAAGAGACACAACGCCGACTTAAGTACAAGAAAACTGAGTCTTATTACGGTCTATGAGTTGAGCGTTTCCTGTGTCACCAGTTTTACATTCCGAAGCACCTCTGCAGGTTTACTGTATCCCTTCGACCTTCCCATTGACGATGAAACACAGAAATTGCATCGGAATTAAATATAAGAGTCACAATGCGGACTTAAGAACAGGAAGACTGAGTCTTCCTACTGTCTATGTTTTGAGCATTACCAGTGTCACCAGTTTTAGATTCCGATGCACATCTGCTTGTTTATTGTATCCCTTGGACTTTCCTATCAACGATGAGACACAGAAATTGCATCGGTATTAAGTATAAGAGACACAATGCCGACTTAAGTACAGGAAGACTGAGTCTTCGTAATGGCTATGTTTTAAACGTTTCCTGTGTCACCAGTTTTACATTCCGATGCACCTCTGCAGCTTTACTGTACCCATTGGACCTTCCCATTGACGATGAAACACAGAAATTGCATCGGAATTAAATATAAGAGACACAACGCCGACTTAAGTACAAGAAAACTGAGTCTTCTTACGGTCTATGTTTTCAGCGATTCCTGTGTCACCAGTTTTACATTCCGATGCACCTCTGTAGGTTTACTGTATCACTTCGACCTTCCCATTGACGATGAAACACAGAAATTGCATCGGAATTAAATATTAGAGACACAATGCCGACTTAAGAACACGAGGACTGAGTCTTCCTACTGTCTATGTTTTGAGCGTTTCCTGTGTCACCAGTCTTACATTCCGATGCACCTCTGAAGGTTTGCTGTATCCCTTGGACCCTCCAGTTGACGATGAAACACAGAAATTGCATCGGAATTAACTATAAGATTCACAATTCCGACTTAAGTACAGGAATACTGAGTCTTCCTACGGTCTATGTTTTGAGCGTTTCCTGTGTCACCAGTTTTAATTTCCGATGTACCTCTCCAGGTGTACTGTATCCATTGGATGTTCCCATTGACGATGAAATACAGAAATTGCATCGGAATTAAATATTAGAGACACAATGCCGACTTAAGAACAGGAAGACTGAGTCATCCTACTGTCTATGTTTTGAGCGTTTCCTGTGTCACCACTTTTACATTCAGATGGACCTCTGCAGGTTTACTGTTTACCCTTGGACCTTCCCATTGACGATGAAACACAGAAATTGCATCGGAATTAAATATAAGAGACACAAAGCCGTGTTAAGTACAGGAAGACTGAGTCTTCCCACTGTCTATGTTTTGAGCGTTTCCTGTGTCACCTGTTTTACATTCCCATGCACCTCTGCAGGTTTACTGTACCCATTGGACCATCCCAATGACGATGAAACAGAGAAATTGCATTGGAATTAAATATAAGAGACACAACGCCGACTTAAGTACAAGAAAACTGAGTCTTCTTACGGTCTATGATTTGAGCGTTTCCTGTGTCACCAGTTTTACATTCCGACACACCTCTGCAGGTTTTCTGTATCCCTTGGACGTTGCCATTGACGATGAAACACAGAAATTGCATCGGAATTAAATATAAGAGACACAATGCCGACTTCAATACAGGAAGGCTGAGTTTTCCTACTGTCTATGTTTTGAGCGTTTCCTGTGTCACCAGTTTTTACATTCCGTTGCACCTCTGCAGGTTTACTGTATCCATTGGACCTTCCCATTGACGATGAATCACAGAAATTGCATCGGAGTGAAATATAAGATACACAATGCTGACTTAAGTACAGGAAGACTGAGTCTTCCCACTGACTATGTTTTGAGCGTTTACTGTGTGATCAGTTATGCATTCCGATGCACCTCTGCAGGTTTACTGTATCCCTTGGACCTACCCATTGCCGATGAAACACATAAATTGCATTGGAATTAAATATAAGGGACACAATGCCGACTAAAGTACAGGAAGATTTAGTCTTCCTATTGTCTATGATTTGAGCGTTTCCAGCGTCACCAGTTTTACATTCCGTTGCACCTCTGCAGGTTTACTGTATCCATTTGACCTTCCCATTGACGATGAATCACAGAAATTGCATCGGATTGAAATATAAGATACACAATGCTGACTTAAGTACAGGAAGACTGAGTCTTCCCACTGTCTATGTTTTGAGCGTTTCCTGTGTGATCAGTTTTGCATTCCGATGCACCTATGCAGGTTTACTGTATCCCTTGGACCATCCTATTGACGATGAAACACAGAAATTGCATCGGAATTAAATATAAGAGACACAATGCGGACTTAAGTACAGGAAGACCGAGTCTTCCTACTGTCTATGTTTTTTAGCATTTCCTGTTTCACCAGTTTTACATTCCGATGCACCTCTGCAGGTTTACTGTATCCCTTGTGCCTTCCCATTGACGAAGAAACACAGAAATCTCATCGGAATTAAATATAAGAGACACAATGCCGACTTAAGTACAGGAAGACTGAGTCTTCCTACTGTCTATGTTTTGAGCGTTTCCTGTGTCACCTGTTTTACATTCCCATGCACCTCTGCAGGTTTACTGTACCCATTGGACCATCCCAATGACGATGAAACAGAGAAATTGCATTGGAATTAAATATAAGAGACACAACGCCGACATAAGTACAAGAAAACTGAGTCTTCTTACGGTCTATGATTTGAGCGTTTCCTGTGTCACCAGTTTTACATTCCGATACATCTCTGCAGCTCTTCTGTATCCCTTGGACGTTGCCATTGACGATGAAACACAGAAATTGCATCGGAATTAAATATAAGAGACACAATGCCGACTTAAGTACAGGAAGACTGAGTCTTCTTACGGTCTATGTTTGAGCGTTTACTGTGTCACCAGGTTTACATTCCGATGCACCTCTGCAGGTTTACTGTATCCATTCGACCTTCCCATTGACGATGAAACACCGAAATTGCATCGGAATTAAATATAAGAGACACAATGCCGACTTAAGTACAGGGAGGCTGAGTCTTAGTGCTGTCTATGTTTGAGCGTTTCCTGTGTCACCAGTCTTACATTCCGATGCACCTCTGCAGGGTTACTGTATCCCTTGCACCTTCCCATTGACGATGAAACACAGAAATTGCATCGGAATTAAATATAAGAGACACAATGCCGACTTAAGTACAGGAAGACTGCGTCTTCCTACTGTCTATGTTTTGAGCGTTTCCTGTGTGATCAGTTTTGCATTCCGATGCACCTCTGCAGGTTTACTGTATCCCTTGGACCATCCTATTGACGATGAAACACAGAAATTGCATCGGAATTAAATATAAGAGACACAATGCTGACTTAAGTACAGGAAGACTGAGTATTCTTACAGTCTATGTTTTGAGCGTTTCCAGTGTCACCAGGTTTACATTCCGATGCACCTCTGCAGGTTTACTGTATCCCTTCGACCTTCCCATTGACGATGATACACCGAAATTGCATCGGAATTAAATATAAGAGACACAATGCCGACTTAAGTACAGGAAGGCTGAGTCTTAGTACTGTCTATGTTTTGAGCGTTTCCTGTGTCACCAGTCTTACATTCCGATGCACCTCTGCAGGGTTACTGTATCCCCTGGACCTTCCCATTGACGATGAAACACAGAAATTGCATCGGAATTAAATATAAGAGACACAATGCCGACTTAAGTACAGGAAGACTGAGTCTTCTTACTGTCTATGTTTTGAGCGTTTCCTGTGTCACCAGATTTACATTCCGATGCAACTCTCCAGGTTTACTGTATCCATTGGACCTTCCCATTGACGATGAAACACAGAAATTGCATCGGAATTAAATATTAGAGACACAATGCCGACTTAAGAACACGAGGACTGAGTCTTCCTACTGTCTATGTTTCGAGCGTTTCCTGTGTTGCCAGTTTTACATTCCGATGCACCTCTGCAGGTTTACTGTATCCCTTGGACCTTCCCATTGACGATGAAACACAGAAATTGCATCGGAATTAAATATAAGAGACACAATGCGGACTTACGAACAGGAAGACTGAGTCTTCCTACTGTCTATGTTTTGAGCGTTTCCTGTGTCACCAGTTTTACATTCCGATGCACATCTGCTGGTTTATTGTATCCCTTGGACCTTCCTATTAACGATGAGACACAGAAATTGCATCGGAATTAAACATAACAGACACAATGCCGACTTAAGTACAGGAAGACTGAGTCTTCGTAATGTCTATGTTTTAAACGTTTCCTGTGTCACCAGTTTTACATTCCGATGGACCTCTGCAGCTTTACTGTATCCATCGACCTTCCCATTGACGATAAAACACATAAATTGCATCGGAATTAAATATAAGAGACACAACGCCGACTTAAGTACAAGAAAACTGAGTCTTATTACGGTCTATGAGTTGAGCGTTTCCTGTGTCACCAGTTTTACATTCCGAAGCACCTCTGCAGGTTTACTGTATCCCTTCGACCTTCCCATTGACGATGAAACACAGAAATTGCATCGGAATTAAATATAAGAGTCACAATGCGGACTTAAGAACTGGAAGACTGAGTCTTCCTACTGTCTATGTTTTGAGCATTACCAGTGTCACCAGTTTTAGATTCCGATGCACATCTGCTTGTTTATTGTATCCCTTGGACTTTCCTATCAACGATGAGACACAGAAATTGCATCGGTATTAAGTATAAGAGACACAATGCCGACTTAAGTACAGGAAGACTGAGTCTTCGTAATGGCTATGTTTTAAACGTTTCCTGTGTCACCAGTTTTACATTCCGATGCACCTCTGCAGCTTTACTGTACCCATTGGACCTTCCCATTGACGATGAAACACAGAAATTGCATCGGAATTAAATATAAGAGACACAACGCCGACTTAAGTACAAGAAAACTGAGTCTTCTTACGGTCTATGTTTTCAGCGATTCCTGTGTCACCAGTTTTACATTCCGATGCACCTCTGTAGGTTTACTGTATCACTTCGACCTTCCCATTGACGATGAAACACAGAAATTGCATCGGAATTAAATATTAGAGACACAATGCCGACTTAAGAACACGAGGACTGAGTCTTCCTACTGTCTATGTTTTGAGCGTTTCCTGTGTCACCAGTCTTACATTCCGATGCACCTCTGAAGGTTTGCTGTATCCCTTGGACCCTCCAGTTGACGATGAAACACAGAAATTGCATCGGAATTAACTATAAGATTCACAATTCCGACTTAAGTACAGGAATACTGAGTCTTCCTACGGTCTATGTTTTGAGCGTTTCCTGTGTCACCAGTTTTAATTTCCGATGTACCTCTCCAGGTGTACTGTATCCATTGGATGTTCCCATTGACGATGAAATACAGAAATTGCATCGGAATTAAATATTAGAGACACAATGCCGACTTAAGAACAGGAAGACTGAGTCATCCTACTGTCTATGTTTTGAGCGTTTCCTGTGTCACCACTTTTACATTCAGATGGACCTCTGCAGGTTTACTGTTTACCCTTGGACCTTCCCATTGACGATGAAACACAGAAATTGCATCGGAATTAAATATAAGAGACACAAAGCCGTGTTAAGTACAGGAAGACTGAGTCTTCCCACTGTCTATGTTTTGAGCGTTTCCTGTGTCACCTGTTTTACATTCCCATGCACCTCTGCAGGTTTACTGTACCCATTGGACCATCCCAATGACGATGAAACAGAGAAATTGCATTGGAATTAAATATAAGAGACACAACGCCGACTTAAGTACAAGAAAACTGAGTCTTCTTACGGTCTATGATTTGAGCGTTTCCTGTGTCACCAGTTTTACATTCCGATACACCTCTGCAGGTTTTCTGTATCCCTTGGACGTTGCCATTGACGATGAAACACAGAAATTGCATCGGAATTAAATATAAGAGACACAATGCCGACTTCAATACAGGAAGGCTGAGTTTTCCTACTGTCTATGTTTTGAGCGTTTCCTGTGTCACCAGTTTTTACATTCCGTTGCACCTCTGCAGGTTTACTGTATCCATTGGACCTTCCCATTGACGATGAATCACAGAAATTGCATCGGAGTGAAATATAAGATACACAATGCTGACTTAAGTACAGGAAGACTGAGTCTTCCCACTGACTATGTTTTGAGCGTTTACTGTGTGATCAGTTATGCATTCCGATGCACCTCTGCAGGTTTACTGTATCCCTTGGACCTACCCATTGCCGATGAAACACATAAATTGCATTGGAATTAAATATAAGGGACACAATGCCGACTAAAGTACAGGAAGATTTAGTCTTCCTATTGTCTATGATTTGAGCGTTTCCAGCGTCACCAGTTTTACATTCCGTTGCACCTCTGCAGGTTTACTGTATCCATTTGACCTTCCCATTGACGATGAATCACAGAAATTGCATCGGATTGAAATATAAGATACACAATGCTGACTTAAGTACAGGAAGACTGAGTCTTCCCACTGTCTATGTTTTGAGCGTTTCCTGTGTGATCAGTTTTGCATTCCGATGCACCTATGCAGGTTTACTGTATCCCTTGGACCATCCTATTGACGATGAAACACAGAAATTGCATCGGAATTAAATATAAGAGACACAATGCGGACTTAAGTACAGGAAGACCGAGTCTTCCTACTGTCTATGTTTTTTAGCATTTCCTGTTTCACCAGTTTTACATTCCGATGCACCTCTGCAGGTTTACTGTATCCCTTGTGCCTTCCCATTGACGAAGAAACACAGAAATCTCATCGGCATTAAATATAAGAGACACAATGCCGACTTAAGTACAGGAAGACTGAGTCTTCCTACTGTCTATGTTTTGAGCGTTTCCTGTGTCACCTGTTTTACATTCCCATGCACCTCTGCAGGTTTACTGTACCCATTGGACCATCCCAATGACGATGAAACAGAGAAATTGCATTGGAATTAAATATAAGAGACACAACGCCGACATAAGTACAAGAAAACTGAGTCTTCTTACGGTCTATGATTTGAGCGTTTCCTGTGTCACCAGTTTTACATTCCGATACATCTCTGCAGCTCTTCTGTATCCCTTGGACGTTGCCATTGACGATGAAACACAGAAATTGCATCGGAATTAAATATAAGAGACACAATGCCGACTTAAGTACAGGAAGACTGAGTCTTCTTACGGTCTATGTTTGAGCGTTTACTGTGTCACCAGGTTTACATTCCGATGCACCTCTGCAGGTTTACTGTATCCATTCGACCTTCCCATTGACGATGAAACACCGAAATTGCATCGGAATTAAATATAAGAGACACAATGCCGACTTAAGTACAGGGAGGCTGAGTCTTAGTGCTGTCTATGTTTGAGCGTTTCCTGTGTCACCAGTCTTACATTCCGATGCACCTCTGCAGGGTTACTGTATCCCTTGCACCTTCCCATTGACGATGAAACACAGAAATTGCATCGGAATTAAATATAAGAGACACAATGCCGACTTAAGTACAGGAAGACTGCGTCTTCCTACTGTCTATGTTTTGAGCGTTTCCTGTGTGATCAGTTTTGCATTCCGATGCACCTCTGCAGGTTTACTGTATCCCTTGGACCATCCTATTGACGATGAAACACAGAAATTGCATCGGAATTAAATATAAGAGACACAATGCTGACTTAAGTACAGGAAGACTGAGTATTCTTACAGTCTATGTTTTGAGCGTTTCCAGTGTCACCAGGTTTACATTCCGATGCACCTCTGCAGGTTTACTGTATCCCTTCGACCTTCCCATTGACGATGATACACCGAAATTGCATCGGAATTAAATATAAGAGACACAATGCCGACTTAAGTACAGGAAGGCTGAGTCTTAGTACTGTCTATGTTTTGAGCGTTTCCTGTGTCACCAGTCTTACATTCCGATGCACCTCTGCAGGGTTACTGTATCCCCTGGACCTTCCCATTGACGATGAAACACAGAAATTGCATCGGAATTAAATATAAGAGACACAATGCCGACTTAAGTACAGGAAGACTGAGTCTTCTTACTGTCTATGTTTTGAGCGTTTCCTGTGTCACCAGATTTACATTCCGATGCAACTCTCCAGGTTTACTGTATCCATTGGACCTTCCCATTGACGATGAAACACAGAAATTGCATCGGAATTAAATATTAGAGACACAATGCCGACTTAAGAACACGAGGACTGAGTCTTCCTACTGTCTATGTTTCGAGCGTTTCCTGTGTTGCCAGTTTTACATTCCGATGCACCTCTGCAGGTTTACTGTATCCCTTGGACCTTCCCATTGACGATGAAACACAGAAATTGCATCGGAATTAAATATAAGAGACACAATGCGGACTTACGAACAGGAAGACTGAGTCTTCCTACTGTCTATGTTTTGAGCGTTTCCTGTGTCACCAGTTTTACATTCCGATGCACATCTGCTGGTTTATTGTATCCCTTGGACCTTCCTATTAACGATGAGACACAGAAATTGCATCGGAATTAAACATAACAGACACAATGCCGACTTAAGTACAGGAAGACTGAGTCTTCGTAATGTCTATGTTTTAAACGTTTCCTGTGTCACCAGTTTTACATTCCGATGGACCTCTGCAGCTTTACTGTATCCATCGACCTTCCCATTGACGATAAAACACATAAATTGCATCGGAATTAAATATAAGAGACACAACGCCGACTTAAGTACAAGAAAACTGAGTCTTATTACGGTCTATGAGTTGAGCGTTTCCTGTGTCACCAGTTTTACATTCCGAAGCACCTCTGCAGGTTTACTGTATCCCTTCGACCTTCCCATTGACGATGAAACACAGAAATTGCATCGGAATTAAATATAAGAGTCACAATGCGGACTTAAGAACAGGAAGACTGAGTCTTCCTACTGTCTATGTTTTGAGCATTACCAGTGTCACCAGTTTTAGATTCCGATGCACATCTGCTTGTTTATTGTATCCCTTGGACTTTCCTATCAACGATGAGACACAGAAATTGCATCGGTATTAAGTATAAGAGACACAATGCCGACTTAAGTACAGGAAGACTGAGTCTTCGTAATGGCTATGTTTTAAACGTTTCCTGTGTCACCAGTTTTACATTCCGATGCACCTCTGCAGCTTTACTGTACCCATTGGACCTTCCCATTGACGATGAAACACAGAAATTGCATCGGAATTAAATATAAGAGACACAACGCCGACTTAAGTACAAGAAAACTGAGTCTTCTTACGGTCTATGTTTTCAGCGATTCCTGTGTCACCAGTTTTACATTCCGATGCACCTCTGTAGGTTTACTGTATCACTTCGACCTTCCCATTGACGATGAAACACAGAAATTGCATCGGAATTAAATATTAGAGACACAATGCCGACTTAAGAACACGAGGACTGAGTCTTCCTACTGTCTATGTTTTGAGCGTTTCCTGTGTCACCAGTCTTACATTCCGATGCACCTCTGAAGGTTTGCTGTATCCCTTGGACCCTCCAGTTGACGATGCAACACAGAAATTGCATCGGAATTAACTATAAGATTCACAATTCCGACTTAAGTACAGGAAGACTGAGTCTTCCTACGGTCTATGTTTTGAGCGTTTCCTGTGTCACCAGTTTTAATTTCCGATGTACCTCTCCAGGTGTACTGTATCCATTGGATGTTCCCATTGACGATGAAATACAGAAATTGCATCGGAATTAAATATTAGAGACACAATGCCGACTTAAGAACAGGAAGACTGAGTCATCCTACTGTCTATGTTTTGAGCGTTTCCTGTGTCACCACTTTTACATTCAGATGGACCTCTGCAGGTTTACTGTTTACCCTTGGACCTTCCCATTGACGATGAAACACAGAAATTGCATCGGAATTAAATATAAGAGACACAAAGCCGTGTTAAGTACAGGAAGACTGAGTCTTCCTACTGTCTATGTTTTGAGCGGTTCCTGTGTCACCTGTTTTACATTCCCATGCACCTCTGCAGGTTTACTGTACCCATTGGACCATCCCAATGACGATGAAACAGAGAAATTGCTTTGGAATTAAATATAAGAGACACAACGCCGACTTAAGTACAAGAAAACTGAGTCTTCTTACGGTCTATGATTTGAGCGTTTCCTGTGTCACCAGTTTTACATTCCGATACACCTCTGCAGGTTTTCTGTATCCCTTGGACGTTGCCATTGACGATGAAACACAGAAATTGCATCGGAATTAAATATAAGAGACACAATGCCGACTTCAGTACAGGAAGGCTGAGTTTTCCTACTGTCTATGTTTTGAGCGTTTCCTGTGTCACCAGTTTTTACATTCCGTTGCACCTCTGCAGGTTTACTGTATCCATTGGACCTTCCCATTGACGATGAATCACAGAAATTGCATCGGAGTGAAATATAAGATACACAATGCTGACTTAAGTACAGGAAGACTGAGTCTTCCCACTGATATGTTTTGAGCGTTTACTGTGTGATCAGTTATGCATTCCGATGCACCTCTGCAGGTTTACTGTATCCCTTGGACCTTCCCATTGCCGATGAAACACATAAATTGCATTGGAATTAAATATAAGGGACACAATGCCGACTAAAGTACAGGAAGATTTAGTCTTCCTATTGTCTATGATTTGAGCGTTTCCAGCGTCACCAGTTTTACATTCCGTTGCACCTCTGCAGGTTTACTGTATCCATTTGACCTTCCCATTGACGATGAATCACAGAAATTGCATCGGATTGAAATATAAGATACACAATGCTGACTTAAGTACAGGAAGACTGAGTCTTCCCACTGTCTATGTTTTGAGCGTTTCCTGTGTGATCAATTTTGCATTCCGATGCACCTATGCAGGTTTACTGTATCCCTTGGACCATCCTATTGACGATGAAACACAGAAATTGCATCGGAATTAAATATAAGAGACACAATGCGGACTTAAGTACAGGAAGACCGAGTCTTCCTACTGTCTATGTTTTTTAGCATTTCCTGTTTCACCAGTTTTACATTCCGATGCACCTCTGCAGGTTTACTGTATCCCTTGTGCCTTCCCATTGACGAAGAAACACAGAAATCTCATCGGAATTAAATATAAGAGACACAATGCCGACTTAAGTACAGAAAGACTGAGTCTTCCTACTGTCTATGTTTTGAGCGTTTCCTGTGTCACCTGTTTTACATTCCCATGCACCTCTGCAGGTTTACTGTACCCATTGGACCATCCCAATGACGATGAAACAGAGAAATTGCATTGGAATTAAATATAAGAGACACAACGCCGACATAAGTACAAGAAAACTGAGTCTTCTTACGGTCTATGATTTGAGCGTTTCCTGTGTCACCAGTTTTACATTCCGATACACCTCTGCAGCTCTTCTGTATCCCTTGGACGTTGCCATTGACGATGAAACACAGAAATTGCATCGGAATTAAATATAAGAGACACAATGCCGACTTAAGTACAGGAAGACTGAGTCTTCTTACGGTCTATGTTTGAGCGTTTACTGTGTCACCAGGTTTACATTCCGATACACCTCTGCAGGTTTACTGTATCCATTCGACCTTCCCATTGACGATGAAACACCGAAATTGCATCGGAATTAAATATAAGAGACACAATGCCGACTTAAGTACAGGGAGGCTGAGTCTTGGTGCTGTCTATGTTTGAGCGTTTCCTGTGTCACCAGTCTTACATTCCGATGCACCTCTGCAGGGTTACTGTATCCCTTGCACCTTCCCATTGACGATGAAACACAGAAATTGCATCGGAATTAAATATAAGAGACACAATGCCGACTTAAGTACAGGAAGACTGCGTCTTCCTACTATCTATGTTTTGAGCGTTTCCTGTGTGATCAGTTTTGCATTCCGATGCACTTCTGCAGGTTTACTGTATCCCTTGGACCATCCTATTGACGATGAAACACAGAAATTGCATCGGAATTAAATATAAGAGACACAATGCTGACTTAAGTACAGGAAGACTGAGTATTCTTACAGTCTATGTTTTGAGCGTTTCCAGTGTCACCAGGTTTACATTCCGATGCACCTCTGCAGGTTTACTGTATCCCTTCGACCTTCCCATTGACGATGATACACCGAAATTGCATCGGAATTAAATATAAGAGACACAATGCCGACTTAAGTACAGGAAGGCTGAGTCTTAGTACTGTCTATGTTTTGAGCGTTTCCTGTGTCACCAGTCTTACATTCCGATGCACCTCTGCAGGGTTACTGTATCCCCTGGACCTTCCCATTGACGATGAAACACAGAAATTGCATCGGAATTAAATATAAGAGACACAATGCCGACTTAAGTACAGGAAGACTGAGTCTTCTTACTGTCTATGTTTTGAGCGTTTCCTGTGTCACCAGTTTTACATTCCGATGCAACTCTCCAGGTTTACTGTATCCATTGGACCTTCCCATTGACGATGAAACACAGAAATTGCATCGGAATTAAATATTAGAGACACAATGCCGACTTAAGAACACGAGGACTGAGTCTTCCTACTGTCTATGTTTCGAGCGTTTCCTGTGTTGCCAGTTTTACATTCCGATGCACCTCTGCAGGTTTACTGTATCCCTTGGACCTTCCCATTGACGATGAAACACAGAAATTGCATCGGAATTAAATATAAGAGACACAATGCCGACTTAAGTACAGGAAGACTGAGTCTTCGTAATGTCTATGTTTTGAGCGTTTCCTGTGTCACCAGTTTTACATTCCGATGCACCTCTCCAGGTTTACTGTATCCATTGGACCTTCCCATTGACGATGAAACACAGTAATTGCATCGGTATTAAATATTAGAGACACAATGCCGACTTAAGAACAGGAAGACTGAGTCTTCCTACTGTCTATGTGTTGAGCGTTTCCTGTGTCACCAGTTTTACATTCCGATGCATATCTGCAGGTTTATTGTATCCCTTGGACCTTCCTATTGACGATGCAACACAGAAATTGCATCGGAATTAACTATAAGATTCACAATTCCGACTTAAGTACAGGAAGACTGAGTCTTCCTACGGTCTATGTTTTGAGCGTTTCCTGTGTCACCAGTTTTAATTTCCGATGTACCTCTCCAGGTGTACTGTATCCATTGGATGTTCCCATTGACGATGAAATACAGAAATTGCATCGGAATTAAATATTAGAGACACAATGCCGACTTAAGAACAGGAAGACTGAGTCATCCTACTGTCTATGTTTTGAGCGTTTCCTGTGTCACCACTTTTACATTCAGATGGACCTCTGCAGGTTTACTGTTTACCCTTGGACCTTCCCATTGACGATGAAACACAGAAATTGCATCGGAATTAAATATAAGAGACACAAAGCCGTGTTAAGTACAGGAAGACTGAGTCTTCCTACTTTCTATGTTTTGAGCGGTTCCTGTGTCACCTGTTTTACATTCCCATGCACCTCTGCAGGTTTACTGTACCCATTGGACCATCCCAATGACGATGAAACAGAGAAATTGCATTGGAATTAAATATAAGAGACACAACGCCGACTTAAGTACAAGAAAACTGAGTCTTCTTACGGTCTATGATTTGAGCGTTTCCTGTGTCACCAGTTTTACATTCCGATACACCTCTGCAGGTTTTCTGTATCCCTTGGACGTTGCCATTGACGATGAAACACAGAAATTGCATCGGAATTAAATATAAGAGACACAATGCCGACTTCAGTACAGGAAGGCTGAGTTTTCCTACTGTCTATGTTTTGAGCGTTTCCTGTGTCACCAGTTTTTACATTCCGTTGCACCTCTGCAGGTTTACTGTATCCATTGGACCTTCCCATTGACGATGAATCACAGAAATTGCATCGGAGTGAAATATAAGATACACAATGCTGACTTAAGTACAGGAAGACTGAGTCTTCCCACTGATATGTTTTGAGCGTTTACTGTGTGATCAGTTATGCATTCCGATGCACCTCTGCAGGTTTACTGTATCCCTTGGACCTTCCCATTGCCGATGAAACACATAAATTGCATTGGATGTAATATTTAAGGGACACAATGCCGACTAAAGTACAGGAAGATTTAGTCTTCCTATTGTCTATGATTTGAGCGTTTCCAGCGTCACCAGTTTTACATTCCGTTGCACCTCTGCAGGTTTACTGTATCCATTTGACCTTCCCATTGACGATGAATCACAGAAATTGCATCGGATTGAAATATAAGATACACAATGCTGACTTAAGTACAGGAAGACTGAGTCTTCCCACTGTCTATGTTTTGAGCGTTTCCTGTGTGATCAATTTTGCATTCCGATGCACCTATGCAGGTTTACTGTATCCCTTGGACCATCCTATTGACGATGAAACACAGAAATTGCATCGGAATTAAATATAAGAGACACAATGCGGACTTAAGTACAGGAAGACCGAGTCTTCCTACTGTCTATGTTTTTTAGCATTTCCTGTTTCACCAGTTTTACATTCCGATGCACCTCTGCAGGTTTACTGTATCCCTTGTGCCTTCCCATTGACGAAGAAACACAGAAATCTCATCGGAATTAAATATAAGAGACACAATGCCGACTTAAGTACAGGAAGACTGAGTCTTCCTACTGTCTATGTTTTGAGCGTTTCCTGTGTCACCTGTTTTACATTCCCATGCACCTCTGCAGGTTTACTGTACCCATTGGACCATCCCAATGACGATGAAACAGAGAAATTGCATTGGAATTAAATATAAGAGACACAACGCCGACATAAGTACAAGAAAACTGAGTCTTCTTACGGTCTATGATTTGAGCGTTTCCTGTGTCACCAGTTTTACATTCCGATACACCTCTGCAGCTCTTCTGTATCCCTTGGACGTTGCCATTGACGATGAAACACAGAAATTGCATCGGAATTAAATATAAGAGACACAATGCCGACTTAAGTACAGGAAGACTGAGTCTTCTTACGGTCTATGTTTGAGCGTTTACTGTGTCACCAGGTTTACATTCCGATACACCTCTGCAGGTTTACTGTATCCATTCGACCTTCCCATTGACGATGAAACACCGAAATTGCATCGGAATTAAATATAAGAGACACAATGCCGACTTAAGTACAGGGAGGCTGAGTCTTGGTGCTGTCTATGTTTGAGCGTTTCCTGTGTCACCAGTCTTACATTCCGATGCACCTCTGCAGGGTTACTGTATCCCTTGCACCTTCCCATTGACGATCAAACACAGAAATTGCATCGGAATTAAATATAAGAGACACAATGCCGACTTAAGTACAGGAAGACTGCGCCTTCCTACTATCTATGTTTTGAGCGTTTCCTGTGTGATCAGTTTTGCCTTCCGATGCACCTCTGCAGGTTTACTGTATCCCTTGGACCATCCTATTGACGATGAAACACAGAAATTGCATCGGAATTAAATATAAGAGACACAATGCTGACTTAAGTACAGGAAGACTGAGTATTCTTACAGTCTATGTTTTGAGCGTTTCCAGTGTCACCAGGTTTACATTCCGATGCACCTCTGCAGGTTTACTGTATCCCTTCGACCTTCCCATTGACGATGATACACCGAAATTGCATCGGAATTAAATATAAGAGACACAATGCCGACTTAAGTACAGGAAGGCTGAGTCTTAGTACTGTCTATGTTTTGAGCGTTTCCTGTGTCACCAGTCTTACATTCCGATGCACCTCTGCAGGTTTACTGTATCCCCTGGACCTTCCCATTGACGATGAAACACAGAAATTGCATCGGAATTAAATATAAGAGACACAATGCCGACTTAAGTACAGGAAGACTGAGTCTTCTTACCGTCTATGTTTTGAGCGTTTCCTGTGTCACCAGTTTTACATTCCGATGCAACTCTCCAGGTTTACTGTATCCATTGGACCTTCCCATTGACGATGAAACACAGAAATTGCATCGGAATTAAATATTAGAGACACAATGCCGACTTAAGAACACGAGGACTGAGTCTTCCTACTGTCTATGTTTCGAGCGTTTCCTGTGTTGCCAGTTTTACATTCCGATGCACCTCTGCAGGTTTACTGTATCCCTTGGACCTTCCCATTGACGATGAAACACAGAAATTGCATCGGAATTAAATATAAGAGACACAATGCCGACTTAAGTACAGGAAGACTGAGTCTTCGTAATGTCTATGTTTTGAGCGTTTCCTGTGTCACCAGTTTTACATTCCGATGCACCTCTCCAGGTTTACTGTATCCATTGGACCTTCCCATTGACGATGAAACACAGTAATTCCATCGGTATTAAATATTAGAGACACAATGCCGACTTAAGAACAGGAAGACTGAGTCTTCCTACTGTCTATGTGTTGAGCATTTCCTGTGTCACCAGTTTTACATTCCGATGCATATCTGCAGGTTTATTGTATCCCTTGGACCTTCCTATTGACGATGAGACACAGAAATTGCATCGAAATTAAATATAAGAGACACAATGCCGACATAACTACAGGAAGATTTAGTCTTACTACTGTCTATGTTTTGAGCGTTTCCAGCGTCACCAGTTTTACATTCCGATGCACCTCTGCAGGTTTATTGTGTTCATTGGACCTTCCCATTGACGATGAAACAAAGAAATTGCATCGGAATTAAATATAAGAGCAACAATGCCGACTTAAGTACAGGAAGACTGAGTGTTCATACGGTCTATGTTTTGAGCGTTTCCTGTGTGATCAGTTTTGCATTCCGTTGCACCTCTGCAGGTTTACTGTATCCCTTGGACCTCCTATTGACGATGAAACACAGAAATTGCATCGGAATTAAATATAAGAGACACAATGCCGACTTCAGTACAGGAAGGCTGAGTCTTAGTACTGTCTATGTTTTGAGCGTTTCCTGTGTCACCAGTCGTACATTCCGATGCACCTCTGCAGGGTTACTGTATCCCTTGGACCTTCCCATTGACGATGAAACACAGAAATTGCATCGGAATTAAATATAAGAGACATAATGCCGACTTAAGTACAGGAAAACTGAGTCTTCCTACTGTCTAAGTTTTGAGCGTTTCCTGTGTCACCAGTTTTACATTCCGATGCACCTCTGCAGGTTTACTGTATCCATTGGACCTTCCCATTGACGATGAAACACAGAAATTGAATTGGAATTAAATATAAGAGACACAACGCCGACTTAAGTACATGAAAACTGAGTACTCTTACGGTCTATGTTTTGAGCGTTTCCTGTGCCACCTGTTTTACATTACGTTGCACCTCGGCAGGTTTACTGTATCCATTGGACCTTCCAATTGACGATGAAACACAGAAATTGCATCGGAATTAAATATAAGAGACACAATGCCGACTTAAGAACACGAGGACTGAGTCTTCCTACTGTCTATGTTTTGAGCGTTTCCTGTGTTGCCAGTTTTACATTCCGATGCACCTCTGCAGGTTTACTGTATCCCTTGGACCTTCCCATTGACGATGAAACACAGAAATTGCATCGGAATTAAATATAAGAGACACAATGCGGACTTAAGTACAGGAAGACTGAGTCTTCTTACGGTCTATGTTTTGAGCGTTTCCTGTGCCACCTGTTTTACATTACGTTGCACCTCGGCAGGTTTACTGTATCCATTGGACCTTCCAATTGACGATGAAACACAGAAATTGCATCGGAATTAAATATTAGAGACACAATGCCGACTTAAGTACATTAAGACTGAGTCTTCGTAATGTCTATGTTTTAAACGTTTCCTGTGTCACCAGTTTTACATTCCTATGCACCTCTCCAGGTTTTCTGAATCCATTGGACCTTCCCATTGACGAAGAAACACAGAAATTGCATCGTAATTAAATATTAGAGACACAATGCCGACTTAAGAACAAGTAGACTGAGTCTTCCTACTGTCTATGTTTTGAGCGTTTCCTGTGTCACCAGTTTTACATTCCGATGCACCTCTACAGGATTACTGTATCCATTGGACCTTCCCATTGACGATGAAACACAGAAATAGCATCGGAATTAAATATTAGAGACACAATGCGGACTTAAGTACAGGAAGACTGAGTCTTCCTACTGTCTATGTGTTGAGCGTTTCCTGTGTCACCAGTTTTACATTCCGATGCATATCTGCAGGATTATTGTATCCCTTGGACCTTCCTATTGACGATGAGACACAGAAATTGCATCGAAATTAAATATAAGAGACACAATGCCGAATTAAGTACAGGAAGACTGAGTCTTCCTACTGTCTATGTTTTGAGCGTTCCCTGTGTCACCAGTCTTACATTCCGATGCACCTCTGCAGGTTTACTGTATCCCTTGGACCTTCCCATTGACGATGAAACACAGAAATTGCATCGGAATTAAATATAAGAGACACAATGCCGACTTAAGTACAGGAAGACTGAGTCTTCGTAATGTCTATGTTTTAAACGTTTCCTGTGTCACCTGTTTTACATTCCGATGCACCTCTCCAGGTTTACCGAATCCATTGGACCTTCCCATTGACGATGAAACACAGAAATTGCATCGGAATTAAATATAAGAGACACAACGCCGACATAAGTACAATAAAACTGAGTCTTCTTACGGTCTATGATTTGAGCGTTTCCTGTGTCACCAGTTTTACATTCCGATACACCTCTGCAGGTTTACTGTATCCCTTGGACCTTCCCATTGACGATGACACACAGAAATTGCATCGGAATTAAATATAAGAGACACAGTGCCGACTTCAGTACAGGAAGACTGAGTCTTCCTACTGTCTATGTTTTGAGCGTTTCCTGTGTCACCAGTTTTACATTCCGTTGCACCTCTGCAGGTTTACTGTATCCATTGGACCTTCCCATTGACGATGAATCAAAGAAATTGCATCGGATTGAAATATAAGATACACAATGCTAACTTAAGTACAGGAAGGCTGAGTCTTCCCACTGTCTATGTTTTGAGCGTTTCCTGTGTGATCAGTTTTGCATTCCGATGCACCTCTGCAGGTTTACTGTATCCCTTGGACCTTCCCATTGACGATGAAACACAGAAATTGAATCGGGATGAAATATAAGAGACACAATGCCGACTTAAGTACAGGAAGATTTGGTCTTCCTATTGTCTATGTTTTGAGCGTTTCCAGCGTCACCAGTTTTACATTCCGATGCACCTCTGCTGGTTTACTGTGTCCATTGGACCTTCCCATTGACGATGAAACACAGAAATTGCATCGGAATTAAATATAAGAGACACAATGCGGACTTAAGTACAGGAAGACTGAGTCTTCTTACAGTCTATGTTTTGAGCGTTTCCAGTGTCAGCAGGTTTACATTCCGATGCACCTCTGCTGGTTTACTGTGTCCATTGGACCTTCCCATTGACGATGAAACACAGAAATTGCATCGGAATTAAATATAAGAGACACAATGCCGACTTAAGTACAGGAAGGCTGAGTCTTAGTATCGTCTATGTTTTGAGCGTTTCCTGTGTCACCAGTCTTACATTCCGATCCACCTCTGCAGGGTTACTGTATCCCTTGGACCTTCCCATTGACGATGAAACACAGAAATTGCATCGGAATTAAATATAAGAGACACAATGCCGACTTAAGTACAGGAAGACTGAGTCTTCCTACTGTCTATGTTTTGAGCGCTTCCTGTGTCACCAGTTTTACATTCCGATGCACCTCTGGAGGTTTACTGTATCCATTGGACCTTCCCATTGACGATGAAACACAGAAATTGCATCGGAATTAAATATAAGAGACACAACGCCGACTTAAGTACAAGAAAACTGAGTATTCTTACGGTCTATGTTTTGAGCGTTTCCTGTGCCACCTGTTTTACATTACGTTGCACCTCTGCACGTTTACTGTATCCATTGGACCTTCCCATTGACGATGAAACACAGAAATTGCATCGGAATTAAATATAAGAGACACAACGCCGACTTAAGTACATGAAAACTGAGTACTCTTACGGTCTATGTTTTGAGCGTTTCCTGTGCCACCTGTTTTACATTACGTTGCACCTCGGCAGGTTTACTGTATCCATTGGACTTCCAATTGACGATGAAACACAGAAATTGCATCGGAATTAAATATAAGAGACACAATGCCGACTTAAGTACAGGAACACTGAGTCTTCGTAATGTCTATGTTTTGAGCGTTTCCTGTGTTGCCAGTTTTACATTCCGATGCACCTCTGCAGGTTTACTGTATCCCTTGGACCTTCCCATTGACGATGAAACACAGAAATTGCATCGGAATTAAATATAAGAGACACAATGCCGACTTAAGTACAGGAACACTGAGTCTTCGTAATGTCTATGTTTGAGCGTTTCCTGTGTCACCAGTTTTACATTCCGATGCACCTCTCCAGGTTTACTGTATCCATTGGACCTTCCCATTGACGATGAAACACAGAAATTGCATCGGAATTAAATATTAGAGACACAATGCCGACTTAAGTACAGGAAGACTGAGTCTTCGTAATGTCTATGTTTTAAACGTTTCCTGTGTCACCAGTTTTACATTCCTATGCACCTCTCCAGGTTTTCTGAATCCATTGGACCTTCCCATTGACGATGAAACACAGAAATTGCATCGTAATTTAATATTAGAGACACAATGCCGACTTAAGAACAGGTAGACTGAGTCTTCCTACTGTCTATGTTTTGAGCGTTTCCTGTGTCACCAGTTTTACATTCCGATGCACCTCTACAGGATTACTGTATCCATTGGACCTTCCCATTGACGATGAAACACAGAAATAGCATCGGAATTAAATATTAGAGACACAATGCGGACTTAAGTACAGGAAGACTGAGTCTTCCTACTGTCTATGTGTTGAGCGTTTCCTGTGTCACCAGTTTTACATTCCGATGCATATCTGCAGGATTATTGTATCACTTGGACCTTCCTATTGACGATGAGACACAGAAATTGCATCGAAATTAAATATAAGAGACACAATGCCGAATTAAGTACAGGAAGACTGAGTCTTTCTACTGTCTATGTTTTGAGCGTTTCCTGTGTCACCAGTCTTACATTCCGATGCACCTCTGCAGGTTTACTGTATCCCTTGGACCTTCCCATTGACGATGAGACACAGAAATTGCATCGAAATTAAATATAAGAGACACAATGCCGAATTAAGTACAGGAAGACTGAGTCTTTCTACTGTCTATGTTTTGAGCGTTTCCTGTGTCACCAGTCTTACATTCCGATGCACCTCTGCAGGTTTACTGTATCCCTTGGACCTTCCCATTGACGATGACACACAGAAATTGCATCGGAATTAAATATAAGAGACACAGTGCCGACTTCAGTACAGGAAGCTGAGTCTTCCAACTGTCTATGTTTTGAGCGTTTCCTGTGTCACCAGTTTTACATTCCGTTGCACCTCTGCAGGTTTACTGTATCCATTGGACCTTCCCATTGACGATGAATCACAGAAATTGCATCGGATTGAAATATAAGATACACAATGCTAACTTAAGTACAGGAAGGCTGAGTCTTCCCACTGTCTATGTTTTGAGCGTTTCCTGTGTGATCAGTTTTGCATCCGATGCACCTCTGCAGGTTTACTGTATCCCTTGGACCTTCCCATTGATGATGAAACACAGAAATTGAATCGGGATGAAATATAAGAGACACAATGCCGACTTAAGTACAGGAAGATTTGGTCTTCCTATTGTCTATGTTTTGAGCGTTTCCAGCGTCACCAGTTTTACATTCCGATGCACCTCTGCAGGTTTACTGTATCCCTTCGACCTTACCATTGACGATGAAACACAGAAATTGCATCGGAATTAAATATAAGAGACACAATGCAGACTTAAGTACAGGAAGGCTGAGTCTTAGTACCGTCTATGTTTTGAGCGTTTCCTGTGTCACCAGTCTTACATTCCGATCCACCTCTGCAGGGTTACTGTATCCCTTGGACCTTCCCATTGACGATGAAACACAGAAATTGCATCGGAATTAAATATAAGAGACACAATGCCGACTTAAGTACAGGAAGACTGAGTCTTCCTACTGTCTATGTTTTGAGCGCTTCCTGTGTCACCAGTTTTACATTCCGATGCACCTCTGCAGGTTTACTGTATCCATTGGACCTTCCCATTGACGATGAAACACAGAAATTGCATCGGAATTAAATATAAGAGACACAACGCCGACTTAAATACAAGAAAACTGAGTATTCTTACGGTCTATGTTTTGAGCGTTTCCTGTGCCACCTGTTTTACATTACGTTGCACCTCTGCAGGGTTACTGTATCCATTGGACCTTCCCATTGACGATGAAACACAGAAATTGCATCGGAATTAAATATAAGAGACACAACGCCGACTTAAGTACAAGAAAACTGAGTCTTCTTACGGTCTATGTTTTGAGCGTTTCCTGTGTCACCAGTCTTACATTGTGATGCACCTCTGCAGGTTTACTGTATCCCTTGGACCTTCCCATTGACGATGAAACACAGAAATTGCATCGGAATTAAATATAAGAGACACAATGCCGACTTAAGTAATGGAAGACTGAGTCTTCGTAATGTCTATGTTTTAAACGTTTCCTGTGTCAAATGTTTTACATTCCTATGCACCTCTCCAGGTTTACCGAATCCATTGGACCTTCCCATTGACGATGAAACACAGAAATTGCATCGTAATTAAATATTAGAGACACAATGCCGACGTAAGAACAGGTAGACTGAGTCTTCCTACTGTCTATGTTTTGAGCGTTTCCTGTGTCACCAGTTTTACATTCCGATGCACCTCTACAGGATTACTGTATCCATTGGACCTTCCCATTGACGATGAAACACAGAAATAGCATCGGAATTAAATATTAGAGACACAATGCTGACTTAAGTACAGGAAGACTGAGTCTTCCTACTGTCTATGTTTTGAGCGTTTCCTGTGTCACCAGTTTTACATTCCGATGCACATCTCCAGGTTTACTGTATCCATTGGACCTTCCCATTGACGATGAAACACAGAAATTGCATCGGAATTAAATATTAGAGACACAATGCCGACTTAAGTACAGGAAGACTGAGTCTTCGAAATGTCTATGTTTTAAACGTTTCCTGTGTCACCAGTTTTACATTCCTATGCACCTCTCCAGGTTTTCTGAATCCATTGGACCTTCCCATTGACGATGAAACACAGAAATTGCATCGTAATTAAATATTAGAGACACAATGCCGACTTAAGGACAAGTAGACTGAGTCTTCCTACCGTCTATGTTTTGAGCGTTTCCTGTGTCACCAGTTTTACATTCCGATGCACCTCTAAAGGATTACTGTATCCATTGGACCTTCCCATTGACGATGAAACACAGAAATAGCATCAGAATTAAATATTAGAGACACAATGCGGACTTAAGTACAGGAAGACTGAGTCTTCCTACTGTCTATGTGTTGAGCGTTTCCTGTGTCACCAGTTTTACATTCCGATGCATATCTGCAGGATTATTGTATCCCTTGGACCTTCCTATTGACGATGAGACACAGAAATTGCATCGAAATTAAATATAAGAGACACAATGCCGACTTAAGTACAGGAAGACTGAGTCTTCGTAATGTCTATGATTTAAACGTGTCCTGTGTCACCTGTTTTACATTCCGATGCACCTCTCCAGGTTTACCGAATCCATTGGACCTTCCCATTGACGATGAAACACAGAAATTGCATCGGAATTAAATATAAGAGACACAACGCCGACATAAGTACAATAAAACTGAGTCTTCTTACGGTCTATGATTTGAGCGTTTCCTGTGTCACCAGTTTTACATTCCGATACACCTCTGCAGGTTTACTGTATCCCTTGGACCTTCCCATTGACGATGACACACAGAAATTGCATCGGAATTAAATATAAGAGACACAGTGCCGACTTCAGTACAGGAAGACTGAGTCTTCCTACTGTCTATGTTTTGAGCGTTTCCTGTGTCACCAGTTTTACATTCCGTTGCACCTCTGCAGGTTTACTGTATCCATTGGACCTTCCCATTGACGATGAATCACAGAAATTGCATCGGATTGAAATATAAGATACACAATGCTAACTTAAGTACAGGAAGGCTGAGTCTTCCCACTGTCTATGTTTTGAGCGTTTCCTGTGTGATCCGTTTTGCATTCCGATGCACCTCTGCAGGTTTACTGTATCCCTTGGACCTTCCCATTGACGATGAAACACAGAAATTGAATCTGGATGAAATATAAGAGACACAATGCCGAATTAAGTACAGGAAGATTTGGTCTTCCTATTGTCTATGTTTTGAGCGTTTCCAGCGTCACCAGTTTTACATTCCGATGCACCTCTGCTGGTTTACTGTGTCCATTGGACCTTCCCATTGACGATGAAACACAGAAATTGCATCGGAATTAAATATAAGAGACACAATGCGGACTTAAGTACAGGAAGACTGAGTCTTCTTACGGTCTATGTTTTGAGCGTTTCCAGTGTCAGCAGGTTTACATTCCGATGCACCTCTGCAGGTTTACTGTATCCCTTCGACCTTACCATTGACGATGAAACACAGAAATTGCATCGGAATTAAATATAAGAGACACAATGCCGACTTAAGTACAGGAAGGCTGAGTCTTAGTACCGTCTATGTTTTGAGCGTTTCCTGTGTCACCAGTCTTACATTCCGATCCACCTCTGCAGGGTTACTGTATCCCTTGGACCTTCCCATTGACGATGAAACACAGAAATTGCATCGGAATTAAATATAAGAGACACAATGCCGACTTAAGTACAGGAAGACTGAGTCTTCCTACTGTCTATGTTTTGAGCGCTTCCTGTGTCACCAGTTTTACATTCCGATGCACCTCTGCAGGTTTACTGTATCCATTGGACCTTCCCATTGACGATGAAACACAGAAATTGCATCGGAATTAAATATAAGAGACACAACGCCGACTTAAGTACATGAAAACTGAGTACTCTTACGGTCTATGTTTTGAGCGTTTCCTGTGCCACCTGTTTTACATTACGTTGCACCTCGGCAGGTTTACTGTATCCATTGGACGTTCCAATTGACGATGAAACACAGAAATTGCATCGGAATTAAATATAAGAGACACAATGCCGACTTAAGAACATGAGGACTGAGTCTTCCTACTGTCTATGTTTTGAGCGTTTCCTGTTTTGCCAGTTTTACATTCCGATGCACCTCTGCAGGTTTACTGTATCCCTTGGACCTTCCCATTGACGATGAAACACAGAAATTGCATCGGAATTAAATATAAGAGACACAATGCCGACTTAAGTACAGGAACACTGAGTCTTCGTAATGTCTATGTTTTGAGCGTTTCCTGTGTCACCAGTTTTACATTCCGATGCACCTCTCCAGGTTTACTGTATCCATTGGACCTTCCCATTGACGATGAAACACAGAAATTGCATCGGAATTAAATATTAGAGACACAATGCCGACTTAAGTACAGGAAGACTGAGTCTTCGTAATGTCTATGATTTAAACGTTTCCTGTGTCACCAGTTTTACATTCCTATGCACCTCTCCAGGTTTTCTGAATCCATTGGACCTTCCCATTGTCGATGAAACACAGAAATTGCATCGTAATTAAATATTAGAAACACAATGCCGACTTAAGAACAGGTAGACTGAGTCTTCCTACTGTCTATGTTTTGAGCGTTTCCTGTGTCACCAGTTTTACATTCCGATGCACCTCTACAGGATTACTGTATCCATTGGACCTTCCCATTGACGATGAAACACAGAAATAGCATCGGAATTAAATATTAGAGACACAATGCGGACTTAAGTACAGGAAGACTGAGTCTTCCTACTGTCTATGTGTTGAGCGTTTCCTGTGTCACCAGTTTTACATTCCGATGCATATCTGCAGGTTTATTGTATCCCTTGGACCTTCCTATTGACGATGAGACAAAGAAATTGCATCGAAATTAAATATAAGAGACACAATGCCGAATTAAGTACAGGAAGACTGAGTCTTCCTACTGTCTATGTTTTGAGCGTTTCCTGTGTCACCAGTCTTACATTCCGATGCACCTCTGCAGGTTTACTGTATCCCTTGGACCTTCCCATTGACGATGAAACACAGAAATTGCATCGGAATTAAATATAAGAGACACGATGCCGACTTAAGTACAGGAAGACTGAGTCTTCGTAATGTCTATGTTTTAAACGTTTCCTGTGTCACATGTTTTACATTCGGATGTACCTCTCCAGGTTTACCGAATCCATTGGACCTTCCCATTGACGATGAAACACAGAAATTGCATCGGAATTAAATATAAGAGACACAACGCCGACATAAGTACAATAAAACTGAGTCTTCTTACGGTCTATGATTTGAGCGTTTCCTGTGTCACCAGTTTTACATTCCGATACACCTCTGCAGGTTTACTGTATCCCTTGGACCTTCCCATTGACGATGACACACAGAAATTGCATCGGAATTAAATATAAGAGACACAGTGCCGACTTCAGTACAGGAAGACTGAGTCTTCCTACTGTCTATGTTTTGAGCGTTTCCTGTGTCACCAGTTTTACATTCCGCTGTACCTCTGCAGGTTTACTGTATCCATTGGACCTTCCCATTGACGATGAATCACAGAAATTGCATCGGATTGAAATATAAGATACACAATGCTAACTTAAGTACAGGAAGGCTGAGTCTTCCCACTGTCTATGTTTTGAGCGTTTCCTGTGTGATCAGTTTTGCATTCCGATGCACCTCTGCAGGTTTACTGTATCCCTTGGACCTTCCCATTGACGATGAAACACAGAAATTGAATCGGGATGAAATATAAGAGACACAATGCCGACTTAAGTACAGGAAGATTTGGTCTTCCTATTGTCTATGTTTTGAGCGTTTCCAGCGTCACCAGTTTTACATTCCGATGCACCTCTGCTGGTTTACTGTGTCCATTGGACCTTCCCATTGACGATGAAACACAGAAATTGCATCGGAATTAAATATAAGAGACACAATGCGGACTTAAGTACAGGAAGACTGAGTCTTCTTACGGTCTATGTTTTGAGCGTTTCCAGTGTCAGCAGGTTTACATTCCGATGCACCTCTGCAGGTTTACTGTATCCCGTCGACCTTACCATTGACGATGAAACACAGAAATTGCATCGGAATTAAATATAAGAGACACAATGCCGAATTAAGTACAGGAAGACTGAGTCTTCCTACTGTCTATGTTTTGAGCGCTTCCTGTGTCACCAGTTTTACATTCCGATGCACCTCTGCAGGTTTACTGTATCCATTGGACCTTCCCATTGACGATGAAACACAGAAATTGCATCGGAATTAAATATAAGAGACACAACGCCGACTTAAGTACAAGAAAACTGAGTATTCTTACGGTCTATGTTTTGAGCGTTTCCTGTGCCACCTGTTTTACATTACGTTGCACCTCTGCAGGTTTACTGTATCCATTGGACCTTCCCATTGACGATGAAACACAGAAATTGCATCGGAATTAAATATAAGAGACACAACGCCGACTTAAGTACAAGAAAACTGAGTCTTCTTACGGTCTATGTTTTGAGCGTTTCCTGTGTCACCAGTCTTACTTTGCGATGCACCTCTGCAGGTTTACTGTATCCCTTGGACCTTCCCATTGACGATGAAACACAGAAATTGCATCGGAATTAAATATAAGAGACACAATGCCGACTTAAGTAATGGAAGACTGAGTCTTCGTAATGTCTATGTTTTAAACGTTTCCTGTGTCACCTGTTTTACATTCCGATGCACCTCTCCAGGTTTACCGAATCCATTGGACCTTCCCATTGACGATGAAACACAGAAATTGCATCGTAATTAAATATTAGAGACACAATGCCGACGTAAGAACAGGTGGACTGAGTCTTCCTACTGTCTATGCTTTGAGCGTTTCCTGTGTCACCAGTTTTACATTCCTATGCACCTCTGCACGTTTACTGTATCCATTGGACCTTCCCATTGACGATGAAACACAGAAATTGCATCGGAATCAAATATAAGAGACACAACGCCGACTTAAGTACAAGAAAACTGAGTATTCTTACGGTCTATATTTTGAGCGTTTCCTGTGCCACCTGTTTTACATTACGTTGCACCTCTGCAGGTTTACTGTATCCATTGGACCTTCCCATTGACGATGAATCACAGAAATTGCATCGGATTAAAATATAAGATACACAATGCTAACTTAAGTACAGGAAGACTGAGTCTTCCCACTGTCTATGTTTTGAGCGTTTCCTGTGTGATCAGTTTTGCATTCCGATGCACCTCTGCAGGTTTACTGTATCCCTTGGACCTTCCCATTGACGATGAAACACAGAAATTGAATCGGGATGAAATATAAGAGACCCAATGCCGACCTAAGTACAAGAAGATTTAGTCTTCCTATTGTCTATGTTTTGAGCGTTTCCAGCGTCACCAGTTTTACATTCCGATGCACCTCTGCTGGTTTACAGTGTCCATTGGACCTTCCCATTGACGATGAAACACAGAAATTGCATCGGAATTAAATATAAGAGACACAATGCGGACTTAAGTACAGGAAGACTGAGTCTTCTTACGGTCTATGCTTTGAGCGTTTCCAGTGTCAGCAGGTTTACATTCCGATGCACCTCTGCAGGTTTACTGTATCCCTTCGACCTTCCCATTGACGATGAAACACAGAAATTGCATCGGAATTAAATATAAGAGACACAATGCCGACTTAAGTACAGGAGGCTGAGTCTTAGTACCGTCTATGTTTTGAGCGTTTCCTGTGTCACCAGTCCTACATTCCGATGCAGCTCTGCAGGGTTACTGTATCCCTTGGACCTTCCCATTGACGATGAAACACAGAAATTGCATCAGAATTAAATATATGAGACACAATGCCGACTTAAGTACAGGAAGACTGAGTCTTCCTACTGTCTATGTTTTGAGCGTTTCCTGTGTCACCAGTTTTACATTCCTATGCACCTCTGCACGTTTACTGTATCCATTGGACCTTCCCATTGACGATGAAACACAGAAATTGCATCGGAATTAAATATAAGAGACACAACGCCGACTTAAGTACAAGAAAACTGAGTATTCTTACGGTCTATATTTTGAGCGTTTCCTGTGCCACCTGTTTTACATTACGTTGCACCTCTGCAGGTTTACTGTATCCATTGGACCTTCCCATTGACGATGAAACACAGAAATTGCATCGGAATTAAATATAAGAGACACAACGCCGACTTAAGTACAAGAAAACCGAGTCTTCTTACGGTCTATGATTTGAGCGTTTCCTGTGTCACCAGTTTTACATTCCGATACACCTCTGCAGGTTTACTGTATCCCTTGGACCTTCCCATTGACGATGAGACACAGAAATTGCATCGAAATTAAATATAAGAGACACAATGCCGAATTAAGTACAGGAAGACTGAGTCTTCCTACTGTCTATGTTTTGAGCGTTTCCTGTGTCACCAGTCTTACATTCCGATGCACCTCTGCAGGTTTACTGTATCCCTTGGACCTTCCCATTGACGATGAAACACAGAAATTGCATCGGAATTAAATATAAGAGACACAATGCCGACTTAAGTACAGGAAGACTGAGTCTTCGTAATGTCTATGTTTTAAACGTTTCCTGTGTCACCTGTTTTACATTCCGATGCACCTCTGCAGGTTTACTGTGTCCATTGGACCTTCCCATTGACGATGAAACACAGAAATTGCATCGGAATTAAATATAAGAGACACAATGCCGACTTAAGTACAGGAAGACTGAGTCTTCGTAATGTCTATGTTTTAAACGTTTCCTGTGTCACCTATTTTACATTCGGATGCACCTCTGCAGGTTTACTGTGTCCATTGGACCTTCCCATTGACGATGAATCACAGAAATTGCATCGGATTGAAATATAAGATACACAATGCTAACTTAAGTACCTGAAGGCTGAGTCTTCCCACTGTCTATGTTTTCAGCGTTTCCTATGTGATCAGTTTTGCATTCCGATGCACCTCTGCAGGTTTACTGTATCCCTTGGACCTTCCCATTGACGATGAAACACAGAAATTGAATCGGGATGAAATATAAGAGACACAATGCCGACTTAAGTACAGGAAGATTTGGTCTTCCTATTGTCTATGTTTTGAGCGTTTCCAGCGTCACCAGTTTTACATTCCGATGCACCTCTGCTGGTTTACTGTGTCCATTGGACCTTCCCATTGACGATGAAACACAGAAATTGCATCGGAATTAAATATAAGAGACACAATGCGGACTTAAGTACAGGAAGACTGAGTCTTCTTACGGTCTATGTTTTGAGCGTTTCCAGTGTCAGCAGGTTTACATTCCGATGCACCTCTGCAGGTTTACTGTATCCCTTCGACCTTACCATTGACGATGAAACACAGAAATTGCATCGGAATTAAATATAAGAGACACAATGCCGACTTAAGTACAGGAAGGCTGAGTCTTAGTACCGTCTATGTTTTGAGCGTTTCCTGTGTCACCAGTCTTACATTCCGATCCACCTCTGCAGGGTTACTGTATCCCTTGGACCTTACCATTGACGATGAAACACTGAAATTGCATCGGAATTAAATATAAGAGACACAATGCCGACTTAAGTACAGGAAGACTGAGTCTTCCTACTGTCTATGTTTTGAGCGCTTCCTGTGTCACCAGTTTTACATTCCGATGCACCTCTGCAGGTTTACTGTATCCCTTGGACCTTCCCATTGACGATGAAACACAGAAATTGCATCGGAATTAAATATAAGAGACACAATGCCGACTTAAGTACAGGAAGACTGAGTCTTCCTACTGTCTATGTTTTGAGCGCTTCCTGTGTCACCAGTCTTACATTCCGATCCACCTCTGCAGGGTTACTGTATCCCTTGGACCTTACCATTGACGATGAAACACAGAAATTGCATCGGAATTAAATATGAGAGACACAATGCCGACTTAAGTACAGGAAGACTGAGTCTTCCGACTGTCTATGTTTTGAGCGCTTCCTGTGTCACCAGTTTTACATTCCGATGCACCTCTGCAGGTTTACTGTATCCATTGGACCTTCCCATTGACGATGAAACACAGAAATTGCATCGGAATTAAATATAAGAGACACAACGCCGACTTAAGTACAAGAAAACTGAGTATTCTTACGGTCTATGTTTTGAGCGATTCCTGTGCCACCTGTTTTACATTACGTTGCACATCTGCAGGTTTACTGTATCCATTGGACCTTCCCATTGACGATGAAACACAGAAATTGCATCGGAATTAAATATAAGAGACACAACGCCGACTTAAGTACAAGAAAACTGAGTCTTCTTACGGTCTATGTTTTGAGCGTTTCCTGTGTCACCAGTCTTACATTGCGACGCACCTCTGCAGGTTTACTGTATCCCTTGGACCTTCCCATTGACGATGAAACACAGAAATTGCATCGGAATTAAATATAAGAGACACATGGCCGACTTAAGTAATGGAAGACTGAGTCTTCGTAATGTCTATGTTTTAAACGTTTCCTGTGTCACCTGTTTTACATTCCGATGCACCTCTCCAGGTTTACCGAATCCATTGGACCTTCCCATTGACGATGAAACACAGAAATTGCATCGTAATTAAATATTAGAGACACAATGCCGACGTAAGCACAGGTAGACTGAGTCTTCCTACTGTCTATGTTTTGAGCGTTTCCTGTGTCACCAGTTTTACATTCCGATGCACCTCTACAGGATTACTGTATCCATTGGACCTTCCCATTGACGATGAAACACAGAAATAGCATCGGAATTAAATATTAGAGACACAATGCTGACTTAAGTACAGGAAGACTGAGTCTTCCTACTGTCTATGTTTTGAGCGTTTCCTGTGTCACCAGTTTTACATTCCCATGCACCTCTGCAGGTTTACTGTATCCATTGGACCTTCCCATTGACGATGAAACACAGAAATTGCATCGGAATTAAATATAAGAGACACAACGCCGACTTAAGTACAAGAAAACTGAGTCTTCTTACGGTATATGATTTGAGCGTTTCCTGTGTCACCAGTTTTACATTCGATACACCTCTGCAGGTTTACTGTATCCCTTGGACCTTCCCATTGACGATGACACACAGAAATTGCATCGGAATTAAAAATAAGAGACACAGTGCCGACTTCAGTACAGGAAGACTGAGTCTTCCTACCGTCTATGTTTTGAGCGTTTCCTGTGTCACCAGTTTTACATTCCGTTGCACCTCTGCAGGTTTGCTGTATCCATTGGACCTTCCCATTGACGATGAATCACACAAAAAGCATCGGATTAAAATATAATATTCACAATGCTAACTTAAGTACAGGAAGACTGAGTCTTCCCACTGTCTATGTTTTGAGCGTTTCCTGTGTGATCAGTTTTGCATTCCGATGCACCTCTGCAGGTTTACTGTATCCCTTGGACCTTCCCATTGACGATGAAACACAGAAATTGAATCGGGATGAAATATAAGAGACCTAATGCCGACTTAAGTACAGGAAGATTTAGTCTTCCTATTGTCTATGTTTTGAGCGTTTCCAGCGTCACCAGTTTTACATTCCGATGCACCTCTGCTGGTTTACAGTGTCCATTGGACCTTTCCATTGACGATGAAACACAGAAATTGCATCGGAATTAAATATAAGAGACACAATGCGGACTTAAGTACAGGAAGACTGAGTCTTCTTACGGTCTATGTTTTGAGCGTTTCCAGTGTCAGCAGGTTTACATTCCGATGCACCTCTGCAGGTTTACTGTATCCCTTCGACCTTCCCATTGACGATGAAACACAGAAATTGCATCGGAATTAAATATAAGAGACACAATGCCGACTTAAGTACAGGAAGCCTGAGTCTTAGTACCGTCTATGTTTTGAGCGTTTCCTGTGTCACCAGTCCTACATTCCGATGCTTCTCTGCAGGGTTACTGTATCCCTTGGACCTTCCCATTGACGATGAAACACAGAAATTGCATCAGAATTAAATATATGAGACACAATGCCGACTTAAGTACAGGAAGACTGAGTCTTCCTACTGTCTATGTTTTGAGCGTTTCCTGTGTCACCAGTTTTACATTCCTATGCACCTCTGCAGGTTTACTGTATCCATTGGACCTTCCCATTGACGATGAAACACAGAAATTGCATCGGAATTAAATATAAGAGACACAACGCCGACTTAAGTACAAGAAAACTGAGTATTCTTACGGTCTATATTTTGAGCGTTTCCTGTGCCACCTGTTTTACATTACGTTGCACCTATGCAGGTTTACTGTATCCATTGGACCTTCCCATTGACGATGAAACACAGAAATTGCATCGGAATTAAATATAAGAGACACAACGCCGACTTAAGTAGAAGAAAACTGAGTCTTCTTACGGTCTATGATTTGAGCGTTTCCTGTGTCACCAGTTTTACATTCCGATACACCTCTGCAGGTTTACTGTATCCCTTGGACCTTCCCATTGACGATGACACACAGAAATTGCATCGGAATTAAATATAAGATACACAGTGTCGACTTCAGTACAGGAAGACTGAGTCTTCCTACTGTCTATGTTTTGAGCGTTTCCTGTGTCACCAGTTTTACATTCCGTTGCAACTCTGCAGGTTTACTGTATCCATTGGACCTTCCCATTGACGATGAATCACAGAAATTGCATCGGATTTAAATATAAGATACACAATGCTAACTTAAGTACAGGAAGACAGAGTCTTCCCACTGTCTATGTTTTGAGCGTTTCCTGTGTGATCAGTTTTGCATTCCGATGCACCTCTGCAGGTTTACTGTATCCCTTGGACCTTCCCATTGACGATGAAACACAGAAATTGAATCGGGATGAAATATAAGAGACACAATGCCGACTTAAGTACAGGAACACTGAGTCTTTGTAATGTCTATGTTTTGAGCGTTTCCTGTGTCACCAGTCATACATTCCGATGAACCTCTGCAGGTTTACTGTATGCCTTGGAATTTCCCATTGACGATGAAACACAGAAATTGCATCGGAATTAAATATTAGAGACACAATGCCGACTTAAGTACAGGAAGACTGAGTCTTCGTAATGTATATGTTTTAAACGTTTCCTGTGTCACCAGTTTTACATTCTGATGCACCTCTCCAGGTTTACTGAATCCATTGGACCTTCCCATTGACGATGAAACAGAGAAATTGCATCGTAATTAAATATTAGAGACACAATGCCGACTTAAGAACAGGTAGACTGAGTCTTCCTACTGTCTATG
The DNA here is from genome assembly GCF_023898315.1 of Schistocerca nitens. Lineage (NCBI taxonomy): Eukaryota > Metazoa > Arthropoda > Insecta > Orthoptera > Acrididae > Schistocerca > Schistocerca nitens. Next base: position 10,740,161 of record NC_064621.1, on the reverse strand, counting down.
TTTTGAGCGTTTCCTGTGTCACCAGTTTTACATTCCGATGCACCTCTAAAGGATTACTGTATCCATTGGACCTTCCCATTGACGATGAAACATAGAAATAGCATCGGAATTAAGTATTAGAGACACAATGCGGACGTAAGTACAGGAAGACTGAGTCTTCCTACTGTCTATGTGTTGAGCGTTTCCTGTGTCACCAGTTTTACATTCCGATGCATATCTGCAGGTTTATTGTATCCCTTGGACATTCCTATTGACGATGAGACACAGAAATTGCATCGAAATTAAATATAAGAGACACAATGCCGACTTAAGTACAGGAAGACTGAGTCTTCCTACTGTCTATGTTTTGAGCGTTTCCTGTGTCACCAGTCTTACATTCCGATGCACCTCTGCAGGTTTACTGTATGCCTTGGAATTTCCCATTGACGATGAAACACAGAAATTGCATCGGAATTAAATATAAGAGACAAAATGCCGACTTAAGTACAGGAAGACTGAGTCTTCGTAATGTCTATGCTTTAAACGTTTCCTGTGTCACCAGTTTTACATTCCGATGCACCTCTGCAGGTTTACTGGATCCATTGGACCTTCCCATTGACAATGAAACACAGAAATTGCATCGTAATTAAATATTTGAGACACAATGCCGACTTAAGAACAGGTAGACTGAGTCTTCCTACTGTCTATGTTTTGAGCGTTTCCTGAGTCACCAGTTTTACATTCCGATGCACCTCTACGGGATTACTGTATTCATTGGACCTTCCCATTGACGATGAAACACAGAAATAGCATCGGAATTAAATATTAGAGACACAATGCGGACTTAAGTACAGGAAGACTGAGTCTTCCTACTGTCTATGATTTGAGCGTTTCCTGTGTCACCAGTTTTACATTCCCATGCACCTCTGCAGGTTTACTGTATCCATTGGACCTTCCCATTGACGATGAAACACAGAAATTGCATCGGAATTAAATATAAGAGACACAACGCCGACATAAGTACAAGAAAACTGAGTCTTCTTACGGTCTATGATTTGAGCGTTTCCTGTGTCACCAGTTTTACATTCCGATACACCTCTGCAGGTTTACTGTATCCCTTGGACCTTCCCATTGACGATGAAACACAGAAATTGCATCGGAATTAAATATAAGAGACACAATGCCGACTTCAGTACAGGAAGACTGAGTCTTCCTACTGTCTATGTTTTGAACGTTTCCTGTGTCACCAGTCTTACATTCCGATGCACCTCTGCAGGTTTACTGTATCCCTTGGACCTTCCCATTGACGATGAAACACAGAAATTGCATCGGAATTAAATATAAGAGACACAGTGTCGACTTCAGTACAGGAAGACTGAGTCTTCCTACTGTCTATGATTTGAGCGTTTCCTGTGTCACCAGTCTTACATTCCGATGCACCTCTGCCGGTTTACTGTATCCCTTGGACCTTCCCATTGACGATGAAACACAGAAATTGCATCGGAATTAAATATAAGAGACACAACGCCGACTTAAGTACAAGAAAACTGAGTATTCTTAGGTCTATGTTTTGAGCGTTTCCTGTGCCACCTGTTTTCTATTACGTTGCACCTCTGCAGGTTTACTGTATCCATTGGACCTTCCCATTGACGATGAAACACAGAAATTGCATCGGAATTAAATATTAGAGACACAATGCCGACTTAAGAACACGAGGACTGAGTCTTCCTATTGTCTATGTTTTGAGCGTTTCCTGTGTTGCCAGTTTTACATTCCGATGCACCTTTGCAGGTATACTGTATCCCTTGAACTTTCCCATTGACGATGAAACACAGAAATTGCATCGGAATTAAATATAAGAGACACAATGCCGACTTAAGTACAGGAAGACTGAGTCTTCGTAATGTCTATGTTTTGAGCGTTTCCTGTGTCACCAGTTTTACATTCCGATGCACCTCTACAGGGTTACTGTATCCATTGGACCTTCCAATTGACGATGAAACACAGAAATAGCATCGGAATTAAATATTAGAGACACAATGCGGACTTAAGTACAGGAAGACTGAGTCTTCCTACTGTCTATGTTTTGAGCGTTTCCTGTGTCACCAGTTTTACATTCCCATAGACCTCTGCAGGTTTACTGTATCCATTGGACCTTCCCATTGACGATGAAACATAGAAATTGCATCGGAATTAAATATAAGAGACACAATGCGGACTTAAGAACAGGAAGACTGAGTCCTCCTACTGTCTATGATTTGAGCGTTTCCTGTGTCACCAGTTTTACATTCCGACGCACATCTGCTGGTTTATTGTATCCCTTGGACCTTCCTCTTAACGATGAGATACAGAAATTGAATCGGAATTAAATATGAGAGACACAATGCGGACTTAAGTACAGGAAGACTGAGTCTTCCTACTGTCTATGTTTTGAGCGTTTCCTGTGTCACCAGTCTTACATTCCGATGCACCTCTGCAGGTTTACTGTATCCCTTGGACCTTTCCATTGACGATGAAACACAGAAATAGCATCGGAATTAAATATTAGAGGCACAATGCAGACTTAAGTACAGGAAGACTGAGTCTTCCTACTGTCTATGTTTTGAGCGTTTCCTGTGTCACCAGTTTTACATTCCCATGCACCTCTGCAGGTTTACTGTATCCATTGGACCTTCCATTGACGATGAAACACAGAAATTGCATCGGAATTAAATATAAGAGACACAACGCCGACTTAAGTACAAGAAAACTGAGTCTTCTTACGGTCTATGATTTGAGCGTTTCCTGTGTCACCAGTTTTACATTCCGATACACCTCTGCAGGTTTACTGTATCCCTTGGACCTTCCCATTGACGATGAAACACAGAAATTGCTTTGGAATTAAATATAAGAGACACAATGCCGACTTCGGTACTGGAAGACTGAGTCTTCCTACTGTCTATGTTTTGAGCGTTTCCTGTGTCACCAGTCTTACATTCCGATGCACCTCTGCAGGTTTACTGTATCCCTTGGACCTTCCCATTGACGATGAAACACAGAAATTGCATCGGAATTAAATATAAGAGACACAACGCCGACTTAAGTACAAGAAAACTGAGTATTCTTACGGTCTATGTTTTGAGCGTTTCCTGTGCCACCTGTTTTACATTACGTTGCACCTCTGCAGGTTTACTGTATCCATTGGACCTTCCCATTGACGATGAAACACAGAAATTGCATCGGAATTAAATATTAGAGACACAATGCCGACTTAAGAACACGAGGACTGAGTCTTCCTACTGTCTATGTTTTGAGCGTTTCCTGTGTTGCCAGTTTTACATTCCGATGCACCTTTGCAGGTTTACTGTATCCCTTGGACCTTCCCATTGACGATGAAACACAGAAATTGCATCGGAATTAAATATACGATACACAATGCCGACTTAAGTACAGGAAGACTGAGTCTTCGTAATGTCTATGTTTTGAGCGTTTCCTGTGTCACCAGTTTTACATTCCGATGCACCTCTCCAGGTTTACTGTATCCATTGGACCTTCCCATTGATGATGAAACACAGAAATTGCATCGGAATTAAATATTAGAGACACAATGCCGACTTAAGAACAGGAAGACTGAGTCTTCCTACTGTCTATGTGTTGAGCGTTTCCTGTGTCACCAGTTTTACATTCCGATGTATATCTGCAGGGTTATTGTATCCCTTGGACCTTCCTATTGACGATGAGACACAGAAATTGCATCGAAATTAAATGTAAGAGACACAATGCCGACTTAAGTACAGGAAGACTGAGTCTTCCTACTGTCTATGTTTTGAGCGTTTCCTGTGTCACCAGTCTTACATTCCGATGCACCTCTGCAGGTTTACTGTATCCCTTGGACTTTCCCATTGACGATGAAACACAGAAATTGCATCGGAATTAAATATAAGAGACACAATGACGACTTAAGTACAGGAAGACTGAGTCTTCGTAATGTCTATGTTTTAAACGTTTCCTGTGTCGCCCGTTTTACATTCCGATGCACCTCTCCAGGTTTTCTGAATCCATTGGACCTTCCCATTGACGATGAAACACAGAAATTGCATCGTAACTAAATATTAGAGACACAATGCCGACTTAAGAACAGGTAGACTGAGTCTTCCTACTGTCTATGTTTTGAGCGTTTCCTGTGTCCCCAGTTTTACATTCCGATGCACCTCTACAGGATTACTGTATCCATAGGACCTTCCAATTGACGATGAAACACAGAAATAGCATCGGAATTAAATATTAGAGACACAATGCGGACTTAAGTACAGGAAGACTGAGTCTTCCTACTGTCTATGTTTTGAGCGTTTCCTGTGTCACCAGTTTTACATTCCTAAGCACCTCTGCAGGTTTACTGTATCCATTGGACCTACCCATTGACGATGAATCACAGAAATTGCATCGGATTGAACTATAAGGTACACAATGCTAACTTATGTACAGGAAGACTGAGTCTTCCTACTGTCTATGTGTTGAGCGTTTCCTGTGTCACCAGTTTTACATTCCGATGCGTATCTGCAGGGTTATTGGATCCCTTGGACCTTCCTATTGACGATGAGACACAGAAATTGCATCGAAATTAAATGTAAGAGACACAATGCCGACTTAAGTACAGGAAGGCTGAGTCTTAGTACTGTCTATGTTTTCAGCGCTTCCTGTGTCACCAGTCTTACATTCCGATGCACCTCTGCAGGGTTACTGTATCCCTAGGACCTTCCCATTGATGATGAAACACAGAAATTGCATCGGAATTAAATATTAGAGACACAATGCCGACTTAAGAACAGGTAGACTGAGTCTTCCTACTGTCTATGTTTTGAGCGTTTCCTGTGTCTCCAGTTTTACATTCCGATGCACCTCTACAGGATTACTGTATCCATTGGACCTTCCCATTGACGATGAAACACAGAAATAGCATCGGAATTAAATATTATAGACACAATGCGGACTTAAGTACAGGAAGACTGAGTCTTCCTCCTGTCTTTGTTTTGAGCGTTTCCTGTGTCACCAGTTTTACATTCCGTTGCACCTCTGCAGGTTTACTGTATCCATTGGACCTTCCCATTGACGATGAAACGCAGAAATTGCATCGGAATTAAATATAAGAGACACAACGTCGACTTAAGTACAAGAAAACCGAGTATTCTTACGGTCTATGTTTTGAGCGTTTCATGTGTCAGCTGTTTTACATTACGTTGCACCTCTGCAGGTTTGCTGTATCCGTTGGACCTTCCCATTGACGATGAAACACAAAAATTGCTTCGGAATTAAATATTAGAGACACAATGCCGACATGAGAACACGAGGACTGAGTCTTCCTACTGTCTATGTTTTGAGCGTTTCCTGTGTCACCAGTTTTCCATTCCGATGCACCTCTGCAGGTTTACTGTATCCCTTGGACCTTCCCATTGACGATGAATCACAGAAATTGCATCGGAATTAAATATAAGAGACACAATGCCGACTTAAGTACGGGAAGACTGAGTCTTCTTACGGTCTATGTTTTGAGCGTTTCCAGTGTCACCAGGTTTACATTCCGATGCACCTCTGCAGGTTTACTGTATCCCTTCGACCTTCCCATTGACGATGAAACCCCGAAATTGCATCGGAATTAAATATAAGAGACACAATGCCGACTTAAGTACAGGAAGGCTGAGTCTTAGTACTGTCTATGCTTTCAGCGTTTCCTGTGTCACCAGTCTTACTTTCCGATGCACCTCTGCAGGGTTACTGTATCCCTTTGACCTTCCATCGACGATGAAACACAGAAATTGCATGGGAATTAAACTTAAGGGACACAATGCCGACTTAAGTACAGGAAGACTGAGTCTTCCAACTGTCTATGTTTTGAGCGTTTCCTGTGTGATCAGTTTTGCATTCCGATGCACCTCTGCAGGTTTACTGTATCCCTTTGAACTTCCTATTGACGATGAAACACAGAAATTGCATCGGAATTAAATATAAGAGACACAATGCCGACTTAAGTACAGGAAGACTGAGTCTTCTTACGGTCTATGTTTTGAGCGTTTCCAGTGTCACCAGGTTTACATTCCGATGCACCTCTGCAGGTTTACTGTATCCCTTCGACCTTCCCATTGACGATGAAACACCGAAATTGCATCGGAATTAAATATAAGAGACACAATGCCGACTTAAGTACAGGAAGGCTGAGTCTTAGTACTGTCTATGTTTTCAGCGTTTCCAGTGTCACCAGTCTTACTTTCCGATGCACCTCTGCAGGGTTACTGTATCCCTTTGACCTTCCCATTGACGATGAATCACAGAAATTGCATCGGAATTAAATATAAGAGACACACTGCCGACTTAAGTACAGGAAGACGGAGTCTTCCTACTGTCTATGTTTTGAGCGTTTCCTGTGTCACCAGATTTACATTCCGATGCACCTCTCCAGGTTTACTGTATCCATTGGACCTTCCCATTGACGATGAAACACAGAAATTGCATCGTAATTAAATATTAGAGATACAATGCCGACTTAAGAATAGGATGACTGTGTCTTCCTACTGTCTATGTTTTGAGCGATTCCTGTGTCACCAGTTTTACATTCCGATGCACCTCTGCAAGTTTACTGTATCCATTGGACCTTCCCATTGACGATGAAACGCAGAAATTGCATCGGAATTAAATATAAGAGACACAACGCCGACTTAAGTACAAGAAAACTGAGTATTCTTACGGTCTATGTTTTGAGCGTTTCATGTGTCACCTGTTTTACATTACGTTGCACCTCTGCAGGTTTGCTGTATCCATTGGACCTTCCCATTGACGATGAAACACAGAAATTGCATCGGAATTAAGTATTAGAGACACAATGCCGACATAAGAACACGAGGACTGAGTCTTCCTACTGTCTATGTTTTGAGCGTTTCCTGTGTCACCAGTTTTCCATTCCGATGCACCTCTGCAGGTTTACTGTATCCCTTGGACCTTCCCATTGACGATGAATCACAGAATTTGCATCTGAATTAAATATAAGAGACACAATGCCGACTTAAGTACGGGAAGACTGAGTCTTCGTAATGTCTATGTTTTGAGCGTTTCCTGTGTCACCAGTGTTACATTCCCATGCACCTCTGCAGGTTTACTGTATCCATTGGACCTTCCCATTGACGATGAAACACAGAAATTGCATCGCAATGAAATATAAGAGACACAACGCCGACTTAAGTACTAGAAAACTGAGTCTTCTTACGGTCTATGATTTGAGCGTTTTCTGTGTCACCAGTTTTACCTTCCGATACACCTCTGCAGATTTACTGTATCCCTTGGACGTTCCCATTGACGATGAAACACAGAAATTGCATCGGAATTAAATATAAGAGACACAATGCCGACTTAAGTACAGGAAGACTGAGTTTTCCTACTGTCTATGTTTTGATCGTTTCCTGTGTCACCAGTTTTACATTCCGTTGCACCTCTGCAGGTTTACTGTATCCATTGGACCTTCCCATTGTCGATGAATCACAGAAATTGCATCGGATTGATATATAAGATACACAATGCTAACTTCAGTACAGGAAGACTGAGTCTTCCCACTGTCTATGTTTGAGCGTTTCGTGTGTGATCAGTTTTGCATTCCGATGCACCTCTGCAGATTTACTGTATCCCTTGGACCTTCCCATTGACGATGAAACACAGAAATTGCATCGGAATTAAATATAAGAGACACAATGCCGACTTAAGTACAGGAAGACTGAGTTTTCCTACTGTCTATGTTTTGATCGTTTCCTGTGTCACCAGTTTTACATTCCGTTGCACCTCTGCAGGTTTACTGTATCCATTGGACCTTCCCATTGACGATGAATCACAGAATTTGCATCGGAATTAAATATAAGAGACACAATGCCGACTTAAGTACGGGAAGACTGAGTCTTCGTAATGTCTATGTTTTGAGCGTTCCTGTGTCACAAGTGTTACATTCCCATGCACCTCTGCAGGTTTGCTGTATCCATTGGACCTTCCCATTGACGATGAAACACAGAAATTGAATCGGGATTAAATATAAGAGACACAATGCGGACTTAAGTACAGGAAGATTTAGTCTTCCTATTGTCTATGTTTTGAGCGTTTCCAGCGTCACCAGTTTTACATTCCGATGCACCTCTGCTGGTTTACTGTGTCTACTGGACCTTCCCATTGACGATGAAACACAGAAATGGCTTCGGAATTAAACATAAGGGACACAATGCGGACTTAAGTACAGGAAGACTGAGTCTTCCTACTGTCTATGTTTTGAGCGTTTCCTGTGTCACCAGTTTTACATTCCGATGCACCTCTCCAGGTATACTGTATCCATTGGACCTTCCCATTGACGATGAAACACAGAAATTGCATCGGAATTAAATATTAGAGACACAATGCCGACTTAAGTACAGGAAGACTGAGTCTTCTTACGGTCTATGTTTTGAGCGTTTCCAGTGTCACCAGGTTTACATTCCGATGCACCTCTGCAGGTTTACTGTATCCCTTCGACCTTCCCATTGATGATGAAACACCGAAATTGCATCGGAATTAAATATAAGAGACACAATGCCGACTTAAGTACAGGAAGGCTGAGTCTTAGTACTGTCTATGTTTTCAGCGTTTTCCTGTGTCACCAGTCTTACATTCCGATGCACCTCTGCAGGGTTACTGTATCCTTTGGACCTTCCCATTGACGATGAAGCACAGATATTGCATCGGAATTAAATATAAGAGACACAACGCCGACTTAAGTACAAGAAAACTGAGTCTTCTTACGGTCTATGATTTGAGCGTTTCCTGTGTCACCAGTTTTACCTTCCGATACACCTCTGCAGGTTTACTGTATCCGTTGGACGTTCCCATTGACGATGAAGCACAGAAATTGCATCGAAATTAAATATAAGAGACACAATGCCGACTTAAGTACAGGAAGAATGAGTCTTCTTACGGTCTATGTTTTGAGCGTTTCCAGTGTCACCAGGTTTACATTCCGATGCACCTCTGCAGGTTTACTGTATCCCTTCGACCTTCCCAATGACGATGAAACACCGAAATTGCATCGGAATTAAATATAACAGACACAATGCCGACTTAAGTACAGGAAGGCTGAGTCTTAGTACTGTCTATGTTTTCAGCGCTTCCTGTGTCACCAGTCTTACATTCCGATGCATCTCTGCAGGATTACTGTATCCCTTGTACCTTCCCATTGACGATGAAACACAGAAATTGCATCGGAATTAAATATAAGAGACACACTGCCGACTTAAGTACAGGAAGACTGAGCCTTCCTACTGTCTATGCTTTGAGCGTTTCCTGTGTCACCAGATTTACATTCCGATGTACCTCTCCAGGTTTACTGTATCCATGGGACCTTCCCATTGACGATGAAACACAGAAATTGCATCGTAATTAAATATTAGAGACACAATACCGACTTAAGAATAGGTAGACTGAGTCTTCCTACTGTCTATGTTTTGAGCGTTTCCTGTGTCACCAGTTTTACATTCCGATGCACCTCTACAGGATTACTGTATCCATTGGACCTTCCCATTGACGATGAAGCACAGAAATAGCATCGGAATTAAATATTATAGACACAATGCGGACTTAAGTACAGGAAGACTGGGTCTTCCTACTGTCTATGTTTTGAGCGTTTCCTGTGTCACCAGTTTTACATTCCGTTGCACTTCTGCAGGTTTACTGTATCCATTGGACCTTCCCATTGACGATGAATCACAGAAATTGCATCGGATTGAAATATAAGATACACAATGCTAACTTAAGTACAGGAAGACTGAGTCATCCCACTGTCTATGTTTTGAGCGTTTCCTGTGTGATCAGTTTTGCGTTCCGATGCACCTCTGCAGGTTTACTGTATCCCTTGGACCTTCCCATTGACGATGAAACACAGAAATTGAATCGGGATTAAATATAAGAGACACAAAGCCGACTTAAGTACTGGAAGATTTAATCTTCCTATTGTCTATGTTTTGAGTGTTTCCAGCGTCACCAGTTTTACATTCCGATGCACCTCTGCTGGTTTACTGTGTCCATTGGACCTTCCCACTGACGATGAAACACAGAAATTGCATGGGAATTAAACATAAGGGACACAATGCCGACTTAAGTACAGGAAGACTGAGTCTTCCTACTGTCTATGTTTTGAGCGTTTCCTGTGTGATCAGTTTTGCATTCCGATGCACCTCTGCAGGTTTACTGTATCCCTTGGAACTTCCTATTGACGATGAAACACAGAAATTGCATCGGAATTAAATATAAGAGACACAATGCCGACATAAGTACAGGAAGACTGAGTCTTCTTACGGTCTATGTTTTGAGCGTTTCCAGTGTCACCAGGTTTACATTCCGATGCACCTCTGCAGGTTTACTGTATCCCTTCGACCTTCCCATTGACGATGAAACACCGAAATTGCATTGGAATTAAATATAAGAGACACAATGCCGACTTAAGTACAGGAAGGCTGAGTCTTAGTACTGTCTATGTTTTCAGCGTTACCTGTGTCACCAGTCTTACATTCCGATGCACCTCTGCAGGGTTACTGTATCCCTTGGACCTTCCCATTGACGATGAAACACAGAAATTGCATCGAAATTAAATATAAGAGGCACACTGCCGACTTAAGTACAGGAAGACTGAGTCTTCCTACTGTCTATGTTTTGAGCGTTTCCTGTGTCACCAGATTTACATTCCGATGCACCTCTCCGGGTTTACTGTATCCACTGGACCTTCCCATTGACGATGAAACACAGAAATTGCATCGTAATTAAATATTAGAGACACAATGCAGACTTAAGTATAGGAAGACTGTGTCTTCCTACTGTCTATGTTTTGAGCGTTTCCTGTGTCACCAGTTTTCCATTCCGATGCACCTCTGCAGGTTTACTGTATCCCTTGGACCTTCCCATTGACGATGAATCACAGAAATTGCATCGGAATTAAATATAAGAGACACAATGCCGACTTAAGTACGGGAAGACTGAGTCTTCGTAATGTCTATGTTTTGAGCGTTTCCTGTGTCACCAGTTTTACATTCCCATGCACCTCTGCAGGTTTACTGTATGCATTGGACCTTCCCATCGACGATGAAACACAGAAATTGCATCGCAATTAAATATAAGAGACACAACGCCGACTTAAGTACAAGAAAACTGAGTCATCTTACGGTCTATGATTTGAGCGTTTCCTGTGTCACCAGTTTTACCTTCCGATACACCTCTGCAGGTTTACTGTATCCCTTGGACGTTCCCATTGACGATGAAACACAGAAATTGCATCGGAATTAAATATAAGAGACACAATGCCGACTTAAGTACAGGAAGACTGAGTTTTCTTACTGTCTATGTTTTGATCGTTTCCTGTGTCACCAGTTTTACATTCCGTTGCACCTCTGCAGGTTTACTGTATCCATTTGACCTTCCCATTGTCGATGAAACACATAAATGGCTTCGGAATTAAACATAAAGGACACAATGCCGACTTAAGTACAGGAAGACTGAGTCTTCCTACTGTCTATGTTTTGAGCGTTTCCTGTGTGATCAGTTTTGCATTCCGATGCACCTCTGCAGGTTTACTGTATCCCTTGGACCTTCCTATTGACGATGAAACACAGAAATTGCATCGGAATTAAATATAAGTGACACAATGCCGACTTAAGTACAGGAAGACTGAGTCTTCTTACGGTCTATATTTTGAGCGTTCCAGTGTCACCAGGTTTACATTCCGATGCACCTCTGCAGGTTTACTGTATCCCTTCGACCTTCCCATTGACGATGAAACACCGAAATTGCATCGGAATTAAATATAAGAGACACAATGCCGACTTAAGTACAGGAAGGCTGAGTCTTAGTACTGTCTATGTTTTCAGCGTTTCCTGTGTCACCAGTCTTACATTCCGATGCACCTCTGCAGGGTTACTGTATCCTTTGGACATTCCCATTGACGATGAAGCACAGATATTGCATCGGAATTAAATATAGGAGACACACTGCCGACTTAAGTACAGGAAGACTGAGTCTTCCTACTGTCTATGTTTTGAGCGCTTCCTGTGTCACCAGTTTTACATTCCGATGCACCTCTCCAGGTTTACTGTATCCATTGGACCTTCCCATTGACGATGAAACACAGAAATTACATCGGAATTAAATATTAGAGACACAATGCCGACTTAAGAATAGGAAGACTGTGTCTTCCTACTGTCTATGTTTTGAGCGTTTCCTGTGTCACCAGTTTTACATTCCGATGCACCTCTCCAGGTTTACTGTATCCATTGGACCTTCCCATTGACGATGAAACAAAGAAATTGCATCGGAATTAAATATTAGAGACACAATGCCGACTTAAGATCAGGAAGACTGAGTCTTCCTACGTCTATGTGTTGAGCGTTTCCTGTGTCACCAGTTTTACATTCCGATGCACCTCTGCAGGTTTACTGTATCCCTTCGACCTTCCCATTGACGATGAAACACCGAAATTGCATCGGAATTAAATATAAGAGACACAATGCCGACTTAAGTACAGGAAGGCTGAGTCTTAGTACTGTCTATGTTTTCAGCGCTTCCTGTGTCACCAGTCTTACATTCCGATGCACCTCTGCAGGGTTACTGTATCCCTTGGACCTTCCCATTGACGATGAAACACAGAAATTGCATCGGAATTAAATATAAGAGACACACTACCGACTTAAGTACAGGAAGACTGAGCCTTCCTTCTGTCTATGTTTTGAGCGATTCCTGTGTCACCAGATTTACATTCCGATGTACCTCTCCAGGTTTACTGTATCCATTGGACCTTCCCATTGACGATGAAACACAGAAATTGCATCGTAATTAAATATTAGAGACACAATGCCGACTTAAGAACAGGTAGACTGAGTCTTCCTACTGTCTATGTTTTGAGCGTTTCCTGTGTCACCAGTTTTACATTCCGATGCACCTCTACAGGATTACTGTATCCATTGGACCTTCCCATTGACGATGAAACACAGAAATAGCGTCGGAATTAAATATTATAGACACAATGCGGACTTAAGTACAGGAGGACTGAGTCTTCCTACTGTCTATGTTTTGAGCGTTTCCTATGTGATCAGTTTTGCATTCCGATGCACCTCTGCAGGTTTACTGTATCCCTTGGAACTTCCTATTGACGATGAAATACAGAAATTGTATCGGAATTAAATATAAGAGACACAATGCCGACTTAAGTACTGGAAGACTGAGTCTTCTTACGGTCTATGTTTTGAGCGTTTCCAGTGTCCCCAGGTTTACATTCCGATGCACCTCTGCAGGTTTACTGTATCCCTTCGACCTTCCCATTGACGATGAAACACCAAAATTGCATCGGAATTAAATATAACAGACACAATGCCGACTTAAGTACAGGAAGGCTGAGTCTTAGTACTGTCTATGTTTTCATCGTTTCCTGTGTCACCAGTCTTACATTCCGATGCACCTCTGCAGGGTTACTGTATCCCTTGGACCTTCCCATTGACGATGAAACACAGAAATTGCATCGGAATTAAATATAAGAGACACACTGCCGACTTAAGTACATGAAGACTGAGTCTTCCTACTGTCTATGTTTTGAGCGTTTCCTGTGTCACCAGTTTTACATTCCGATGCACCTCTCCAGGTTTACTGTATCCATTGGACCTTCCCATTGACGATGAAACACAGAAATTGCATCGGAATTAAATATTAGAGACACAATGCCGACTTAAGAATAGGAAGACTGTGTCTTTCTACTGTCTATGTTTTGAGCGTTTCCTGTGTCACCAGTTTTACATTCCCATGCACCTCTGCAGGTTTACTGTATCCATTGGACCTTCCCATTGACGATGAAACACAGAAATTGCATCGGAATTAAATATAAGAGACACAACACCGACTTAAGTACAAGAAAACTGAGTATTCTTACGGTCTATATTTTGAGCGTTTCCTGTGTCACCTGTTTTACAATACGTTGCACCTCTGCAGGTTTACTGTATCCATTGGACCTTCCCATTGACGATGAAACACAGAAATTGCATCGTAATTAAATATTAGAGACACAATGCTGACATAAGAACACGAGGACTGAGTCTTCCTACTGTCTATGTTTTGAGCGTTTCCTGTGTCACCAGTTTTACATTCCGATGCACCTCTGCAGTTTTGCTGTATCCCTTCGACCTTCCCATTGACGATGAAACACCGAAATTGCATCGGAAATAAATATAAGAGACACAATGCCGACCTAAGTAGAGGAAGGCTGAGTCTTAGTACTGTCTATGTTTTCAGCGCTTCCTGTGTCACCAGTCTTACATTCCGATGCACCTCTGCAGGTTTACTGTATCCCTTGGACCTTCCCATTGACGATGAAACACAGAAATTGCATCGGAATTAAATATAAGAGACACACTGCCGACTTAAGTACAGGAAGACTGAGCCTTCCTACTGTCTATGTTTTGAGCGTTTCCTGTGTCACCAGATTTACATTCCGATGTACCTCTCCAGGTTTACTGTATCCATTGGACCTTCCCATTGACGATGAAACACAAAAATTACTTCGTAATTAGATATTAGAGACACAATGCCGACATTAGAATAGGTAGACTGAGTCTTCCTACTGTCTATGATTTGAGCGTTTCCTGTGTCACCAGTTTTACATTCCGATGCACCTCTACAGGATAACTGTATCCATTGGACCTTCCCATTGACGATGAAACACAGAAATAGCATCGGAATTAAATATTATAGACACAATGCGGACTTAAGTACAGGGAGACTGAGTCTTCCTACTGTCTATGTTTTGAGCGTTTCATGTGTCACCAGTTTTACCATCCGTTGCACCTCTGCAGGTTTACTGTATCCATTGGACCTTCTAATTGACGGTGAATCACAGAAATTGCATCGGATTGAAATATAAGATGCACAATGCTAACTCAAGTACAGGAAGACTGAGTCTTCCCACTGTCTATGTTTTGAGCGTTTCCTGTGTGATCAGTTTTGCGTTCCGATGCACCTCTGCAGGTTTACTGTATCCCTTGGACCTTCCCACTGACGATGAAACACAGAAATTGAATCGGGATTAAATATAAGAGACACAATGCCGACTTAACTACAGGAAGATTTAGACTTCCTATTGTCTATGTTTTGAGCGTTTCCAGCGTCACCAGTTTTACATTCCGATGCACCTCTGCTGGTTTACTGTGTCCATTGGACCTTCCCATTGACGATGAAACACAGAAATTGCATGGGAATTAAACTTAAGGGACACAATGCCGACTTAAGTACAGGAAGACTGAGTCTTCCTACTGTCTATGTTTTGAGCGTTTCCTGTGTGATCAGCTTTGCATTCCGATGCACCTCTGCAGGTTTACTGTATCCCTTGGAACTTCCTATTGACGATGAAACAGAGAAATTGCATCGGAATTAAATATAAGAGACACAATGCCGACTTAAGTACAGGAAGACTGAGTCTTCTTACGGTCTATGTTTTGAGCGTTTCCAGTGTCACCAGGTTTACATTCCGATTCACCTCTGCAGGTTTACTGTATCCTTTCGACCTTCCCATTGACGATGAAACACCGAAATTGCATCGGAATTAAATATAAGAGACACAATGCCGACTTAAGTACAGGAAGGCTGAGTCTTAGTACTGTCTATGTTTTCAGCGCTTCCTGTGTCACGAGTCTTACATTCCGATGCACCTCTGCCGGGTTACTGTATCCCTTGGACCTTCCCATTGACGATGAAACACAGAAATTGCATCGGAATTAAATATAAGAGACACACTGCCGACTTAAGTACAGGAAGACTGAGTCTTCCTACTGTCTATGTTTTGAGCGTTTCCTGTGTCACCAGATTTACATTCCGATGCACCTCTCCGTGTTTACTGTATCCATTGGACCCTCCCATTGACGATGAAACACAGAAATTGCATCGTAATTAAATATTAGAGACACAATGCCGACTTAAGAACAGGTAGACTGAGTCTTCCTACTGTCTATGTTTTGAGCGTTTCCTGTGTCACCAGTTTTACATTCCGATGCACCTCTACAGGATTACTGTATCCATTGGACCTTCCCATTGACGATGAAACACAGAAATAGCATCAGAATTAAATATTATAGACACAATGCGGACTTAAGTACAGGAGGACTGAGTCTTCCTACTGTCTATGTTTTGAGCGTTTCCTGTGTGATCAGTTTTGCATTCCGATGCACCTCTGCAGGTTTACTGTATCCCTTGGAACATCCTATTGACGATGAAACACAGAAATTGTATCGGAATTAAATATAAGAGACACAATGCCGACATAAGTACTGGAAGACTGAGTCTTCTTACGGTCTATGTTTTGAGCGTTTCCAGTGTCACCAGGTTTACATTCCGATGCACCTCTGCAGGTTTACTGTATCCCTTCGACCTTCCCATTGACGATGAAACACCGAAATTGCATCGGAATTAAATATAAGAGACACAATGCCGACTTAAGTACAGGAAGGCTGAGTCTTAGTACTGTCTATGTTTTCAGCGTTTCCTGTGTCACCAGTCTTACATTCCGATGCACCTCTGCAGGGTTACTGTATCCCTTGGACCTTCCCATTGACGATGAAACACAGAAATTGCATCGGAATTAAATATAAGAGACACACTGCCGACTTAAGTACATGAAGACTGAGTCTTCCTACTGTCTATGTTTTTGAGCGTTTCCTGTGTCACCAGTTTTACATTCCGATGCACCTCTCCAGGTTTACTGTATCCATTGGACCTTCCCATTGACGATGAAACACAGAAATTGCATCGAAATTAAATATTAGAGACACAATGCCGACTTAAGAATAGGAAGACTGTGTCTTTCTACTGTCTATGTTTTGAGCGTTTCCTGTGTCACCAGTTTTACATTCCGATGCACCTCTGCAGGTTTACTGTATCCATTGGACCTTCCCATTGACGATGAAACACAGAAATTGCATCGGAATTAAATATAAGAGACACAACGCCGACTTAAGTACAAGAAAACTGAGTATTCTTACGGTCTATATTTTGAGCGTTTCCTGTGTCACCTATTTTACAATACGTTGCACCTCTGCAGGTTTACTGTATCCATTGGACCTTCCCATTGAAGATGAAACACAGAAATTGCATCTCATTTAAATATTAGAGACACAATGCTGACATAAGAACACGAGGACTGAGTCTTCCTACTGTCTATGTTTTGAGCGTTTCCTGTGTCACCAGTTTTACATTCCGATGCACCTCTCCAGGTTTACTGTATCCATTGGACCTTCCCATTGACGATGAAACAAAGAAATTGCCTCGGAATTAAATATTAGAGACACAATGCCGACTTAAGATCAGGAAGACTGAGTCTTCGTAATGTCTATGCTTTAAACGTTTCCTGTGTCACCAGTTTTACATTCCGATGCACCTCACCAGGTTTACTGGATCCATTGGACCTTCCCATTGACAATGAAACACAGAAATTGCATCGTAATTAAATATTTGAGACACAATGCTGACTTAAGAACAGGTAGACTGAGTCTTCCTACTGTCTATGTTTTGAGCGTTTCCTGTGTCACCAGTTTTACATTCCGATGCACCTCTACAGGATTACTGTATCCATTGGACCTTCCCATTGACGATGAAACACAGAAATAGCATCGGAATTAAATAATAGAGACACAATGCGGACTTAAGTACAGGAAGACTGAGTCTTCCTACTGTCTATGTTTTGAGCGTTTCCTGTGTCACCAGTTTTACATTCCCATGCACCTCTGCAGGTTTACTGTATCCATTGGACCTTCCCATTGACGATGAAACACAGAAATTGCATCGGAATTAAATATAAGAGACACAACGCCGAGTTAAGTACAAGAAAACTGAGTCTTCTTACGGTCTACGATTTGAGCGTTTCCTGTGTCACCAGTTTTACATTCCGATACACCTCTGCAGGTTTACTGTATCCCTTGGACCTTCCCATTGACGATGAAACACAGAAATTGCTTTGGAATTAAATATAAGAGACACAATGCCGACTTCGGTACTGGAAGACTGAGTCTTCCTACTGTCTATGTTTTGAGCGTTTCCTGTGTCACCAGTCTTACATTCCGATGCACCTCTGCAGGTTTACTGTATCCCTTGGACCTTCCCATTGACGATGAAACACAGATATTGCATCGGAATTAAATATAAGAGACACAATGCCGACTTAAGTACAGGAAGACTGAGTCTTCTTACGGTCTATGTTTTGAGCGTTTCCAGTGTCACCAGGTTTACATTCCGATTCACCTCTGCAGGTTTACTGTATCCCTTCGACCTTCCCATTGACGATGAAACACCGAAATTGCATCGGAATTAAATATAAGAGACACAATGCCGACTTAAGTACAGGAAGGCTGAGTCTTAGTACTGTCTATGTTTTCAGCGCTTCCTGTGTCACGAGTCTTACATTCCGATGCACCTCTGCAGGGTTACTGTATCCCTTGGACCTTCCCATTGACGATGAAACACAGAAATTGCATCGGAATTAAATATAAGAGACACACTGCCGACTTAAGTACAGGAAGACTGAGTCTTCCTACTGTCTATGTTTTGAGCGTTTCCTGTGTCACCAGATTTACATTCCGATGCACCTCTCCGGGTTTACTGTATCCATTGGACCCTCCCATTGACGATGAAACACAGAAATTGCATCGTAATTAAATATTAGAGACACAATGCCGACTTAAGAACAGGTAGACTGAGTCTTCCTACTGTCTATGTTTTGAGCGTTTCCTGTGTCACCAGTTTTACATTCCGATGCACCTCTACAGGATTACTGTATCCATTGGACCTTCCCATTGACGATGAAACACAGAAATAGCATCGGAATTAAATATTATAGACACAATGCGGACTTAAGTACAGGAGGACTGAGTCTTCCTACTGTCTATGTTTTGAGCGTTTCCTGTGTGATCAGTTTTGCATTCCGATGCACCTCTGCAGGTTTACTGTATCCCTTGGAACATCCTATTGACGATGAAACACAGAAATTGTATCGGAATTAAATATAAGAGACACAATGCCGACATAAGTACTGGAAGACTGAGTCTTCTTACGGTCTATGTTTTGAGCGTTTCCAGTGTCACCAGGTTTACATTCCGATGCACCTCTGCAGGTTTACTGTATCCCTTCGACCTTCCCATTGACGATGAAACACCGAAATTGCATCGGAATTAAATATAAGAGACACAATGCCGACTTAAGTACAGGAAGGCTGAGTCTTAGTACTGTCTATGTTTTCAGCGTTTCCTGTGTCACCAGTCTTACATTCCGATGCACCTCTGCAGGGTTACTGTATCCCTTGGACCTTCCCATTGACGATGAAACACAGAAATTGCATCGGAATTAAATATAAGAGACACACTGCCGACTTAAGTACATGAAGACTGAGTCTTCCTACTGTCTATGTTTTGAGCGTTTCCTGTGTCACCAGTTTTACATTCCGATGCACCTCTCCAGGTTTACTGTATCCATTGGACCTTCCCATTGACGATGAAACACAGAAATTGCATCGAAATTAAATATTAGAGACACAATGCCGACTTAAGAATAGGAAGACTGTGTCTTTCTACTGTCTATGTTTTGAGCGTTTCCTGTGTCACCAGTTTTACATTCCGATGCACCTCTGCAGGTTTACTGTATCCATTGGACCTTCCCATTGACGATGAAACACAGAAATTGCATCGGAATTAAATATAAGAGACACAACGCCGACTTAAGTACAAGAAAACTGAGTATTCTTACGGTCTATATTTTGAGCGTTTCCTGTGTCACCTATTTTACAATACGTTGCACCTCTGCAGGTTTACTGTATCCATTGGACCTTCCCATTGAAGATGAAACACAGAAATTGCATCTCATTTAAATATTAGAGACACAATGCTGACATAAGAACACGAGGACTGAGTCTTCCTACTGTCTATGTTTTGAGCGTTTCCTGTGTCACCAGTTTTACATTCCGATGCACCTCTCCAGGTTTACTGTATCCATTGGACCTTCCCATTGACGATGAAACAAAGAAATTGCCTCGGAATTAAATATTAGAGACACAATGCCGACTTAAGATCAGGAAGACTGAGTCTTCGTAATGTCTATGCTTTAAACGTTTCCTGTGTCACCAGTTTTACATTCCGATGCACCTCACCAGGTTTACTGGATCCATTGGACCTTCCCATTGACAATGAAACACAGAAATTGCATCGTAATTAAATATTTGAGACACAATGCTGACTTAAGAACAGGTAGACTGAGTCTTCCTACTGTCTATGTTTTGAGCGTTTCCTGTGTCACCAGTTTTACATTCCGATGCACCTCTACAGGATTACTGTATCCATTGGACCTTCCCATTGACGATGAAACACAGAAATAGCATCGGAATTAAATAATAGAGACACAATGCGGGCTTAAGTACAGGAAGACTGAGTCTTCCTACTGTCTATGTTTTGAGCGTTTCCTGTGTCACCAGTTTTACATTCCCATGCACCTCTGCAGGTTTACTGTATCCATTGGACCTTCCCATTGACGATGAAACACAGAAATTGCATCGGAATTAAATATAAGAGACACAACGCCGACTTAAGTACAAGAAAACTGAGTCTTCTTACGGTCTACGATTTGAGCGTTTCCTGTGTCACCAGTTTTACATTCCGATACACCTCTGCAGGTTTACTGTATCCCTTGGACCTTCCCATTGACGATGAAACACAGAAATTGCTTTGGAATTAAATATAAGAGACACAATGCCGACTTCGGTACTGGAAGACTGAGTCTTCCTACTGTCTATGTTTTGAGCGTTTCCTGTGTCACCAGTCTTACATTCCGATGCACCTCTGCAGGTTTACTGTATCCCTTGGACCTTCCCATTGACGATGAAACACAGATATTGCATCGGATTTAAATATAAGAGACACAACGCCGACTTAAGTACAAGAAAACTGAGTATTCTTACGGTCTATGTTTTGAGCGTTTCCTGTGCCACCTGTTTTACATTACGTTGCACCTCTGCAGGTTTACTGTATCCATTGGACCTTCCCATTGACGATGAAACACAGAAATTGCATCGGAATTAAATATTAGAGACACAATGCCGACTTAAGGACAGGTATACTGAGTCTTCCTACTGTCTATGTTTTGAGCGTTGCCTGTGTCACCAGTTTTACATTCCGATACACCTCTGCAGGTTTACTGTATCCCTTGGACCTTCCCATTGACGATGAAACACAGAAATTGCATCGGAATTAAATATAAGATACACAATGCCGACTTAAGTACAGGAAGACTGAGTCTTCGTAATGTCTATGTTTTGAGCGTTTCCTGTGTCACCAGTTTTACATTCCGATGCACCTCTCCAGGTTTACTGTATCCATTGGACCTTCCCATTGACGATGAAACACAGAAATTGCATCGGAATTAAATATAAGATACACAATGCCGACTTAAGTACAGGAAGACTGAGTCTTCGTAATGTCTATGTTTTAAACGTTTCCTGTGTCACCCGTTTTACATTCCGATGCACCTCTCCAGGTTTACTGAATCCATTGGACCTTCCCATTGACGATGAAACACAGAAATTGCATCGTAATTAAATATTAGAGACACAATGCCGACTTAAGGACAGGTAGACTGAGTCTTCCTACTGTCTATGTTTTGAGCGTTGCCTGTGTCACCAGTTTTACATTCCGATGCACCTCTACAGGATTACTGTATCCATTGGACCTTCCAATTGACGATGAAACACAGAAATAGCATCGGAATTAAATATTAGAGACACAATGCGGACTTAAGTACAGGAAGACTGAGTCTTCCTACTATCTATGTTTTGAGCGTTTCCTGTGTCACCAGTTTTACATTCCTATGCACCTCTGCAGGTTTACTGTATCCATTGGACCTACCCATTGACGATGAATCACAGATATTGCATCGGATTGAACTATAAGGTACACAATGCTAACTTATGTACAGGAAGACTGAGTCTTCCTACTGTCTATGTGTTGAGCGTTTCCTGTGTCACCAGTTTTACATTCCGATGCATATCTGCAGGGTTATTGGATCCCTTGGACCTTCCTATTGACGATGAGACACAGAAATTGCATCGAAATTAAATGTAAGAGACACAATGCCGACTTAAGTACAGGAAGGCTGAGTCTTAGTACTGTCTATGTTTTCAGCGCTTCCTGTTTCACCAGTCTTACATTCCGATGCACCTCTGCAGGGTTTCTGTATCCCTTGGACCTTCCCATTGATGATGAAACACAGAAATTGCATCGGAATTAAATATTAGAGACACAACGCCGACTTAAGAACAGGTAGACTGAGTCTTCCTACTGTCTATGTTTTGAGCGTTTCCTGTGTCTCCAGTTTTACATTCCGATGCACCTCTACAGGATTACTGTATCCATTGGACCTTCCCATTGACGATGAAACACAGAAATAGCATCGGAATTAAATATTATAGACACAATGCGGATTTAAGTACAGGAAGACTGAGTCTTCCTCCTGTCTATGTTTTGAGCGTTTCCTGTGTCACCAGTTTTACATTCCGTTGCACCTCTGCAGGTTTACTGTATCCATTGGACCTTCCCATTGACGATGAATCACAGAAATTGCATCGGATTGAAATATAAGATACACAATGCTAACTTAAGTACAGGAAGACTGAGTCTTCCCACTGTCTATGTTTTGAGCGTTTCCTGTGTGATCAGTTTTGCGTTCCGATGCACCTCTGCAGGTTTACTGTATCCCTTGGACCTTCCCATTGACGATGAAACACAGAAATTGAATCGGGATTAAATATAAGAGACACAATGCCGACTTAAGTACAGGAAGATTTAGTCTTCCTATTGTCCATGTTTTGAGCGTTTCCAGCGTCACCAGTTTTACATTCCGATGCACCTCTGCAGGTTTACTGTATCCCTTCGACCTTCCCATTGACGATGAAACACCGAAGTTGCATCGGAATTAAATATAAGAGACACAATGCCGACTTAAGTACAGGAAGGCTGAGTCTTAGTACTGTCTATGTTTTCAGCGTTTCCTGTGTCACCAGTCTTACTTTCCGATGCACCTCTACAGGGTTACTGTATCCCTTTGACCTTCCCATTGACGATGAAACACAGAAATTGCATCGGAATTAAATATAAGAGACACACTGCCGACTTAAGTACAGGAAGACTGAGTCTTCCTACTGTCTATGTTTTGAGCGTTTCCTGTGTCACCAGATTTACATTCCGATGCACCTCTCCAAGTTTACTGTATCCATTGGACCTTCCCATTGACGATGAAACACAGAAATTGCATCGGAATTAAATATAAGAGACACAATGCCGACTTAAGTACAGGAAGATTTAGTCTTCCTATTGTCCATGTTTTGAGCGTTTCCAGCGTCACCAGTTTTACATTCCGATGCACCTCTGCAGGTTTACTGTATCCCTTCGACCTTCCCATTGACGATGAAACACCGAAGTTGCATCGGAATTAAATATAAGAGACACAATGACGACTTAAGTAGGGGAAGACTGAGTCTTCGTAATGTCTATGTTTTGAGCGTTTCCTGTGTCACCAGTGTTACATTCCCATGCACCTCTGCAGGTTTACTGTATCCATTGGACTTTCCCATTGACGATGAAACACAGAAATTGCATCGGAATTAAATATAAGAGACACAACGCCGACTTAAGTACAAGAAAACTGAGTCTTCTTACGGTCTATGATTTGAGCGTTTCCTGTGTCACCAGTTTTACCTTCCGATACACCTCTGCAGATTTACTGTATCCCTTGGACGTTCCCATTGACGATGAAACACAGAAATTGCATCGGAATTAAATATAAGAGACACAATGCCGACTTAAGAACAGGAAGACTGAGTTTTCCTACTGTCTATGTTTTGATCGTTTCCTGTGTCACCAGTTTTACATTCCGTTGCACCTCTGCAGGTTTACTGTATCCATTGGACCTTCCCATTGTCGATGAATCACAGAAATTGCATCGGATTGAAATATAAGATACACAATGCTAACTTCAGTACAGGAAGACTGAGTCTTCCCACTGTCTATGTTTGAGCGTTTCCTGTGTGATCAGTTTTGCATTCCGATGCACCTCTGCAGGTTTACTGTATCCCTTGGACCTTCCCATTGACGATGAAACACAGAAATTGAATCGGGATTAAATATAAGAGACACAATGCCGACTTAAGTACAGGAAGATTTAGTCTTCCTATTGTCTATGTTTTGAGCGTTTCCAGCGTCACCAGTTTTACTTTCCGATGCACCTCTGCTGGTTTACTGTGTCTACTGGACCTTCCCATTGACGATGAAACACAGAAATGGCTTCGGAATTAAACATAAGGGACACAATGCGGACTTAAGTACAGGAAGACTGAGTCTTCCTACTGTCTATGTTTTGAGCGTTTCCTGTGTGATCAGTTTTGCATTCCGATGCACCTCTGCAGGTTTACTGTATCCCTTGGACCTTCCTATTGACGATGAAACACAGAAATTGCATCGGAATTAAATATAAGAGACACAATGCCGACTTAAGTACAGGAAGACTGAGTCTTCTTACGGTCTATGTTTTGAGCGTTTCCAGTGTCACCAGGTTTACATTCCGATGCACCTCTGCAGGTTTACTGTATCCCTTCGACCTTCCCATTGATGATGAAACACCGAAATTGCATCGGAATTAAATATAAGAGACACAATGCCGACTTAAGTACAGGAAGGCTGAGTCTTAGTACTGTCTATGTTTTCAGCGTTTCCTGTGTCACCAGTCTTACATTCCGATGCACCTCTGCAGGGTTACTGTATCCTTTGGACCTTCCCATTGACGATGAAGCACAGATATTGCATCGGAATTAAATATAAGAGACACACTGCCGACTTAAGTACAGGAAGACTGAGTCTTCCTACTGTCTATGTTTTGAGCGTTTCCTGTGTCACCAGTTTTACATTCCGATGCACCTCTCCAGGTTTACTGTATCCATTGGACCTTCCCATTGACGATGAAACACAGAAATTGCATCGGAATTAAATATTAGAGACACAATGCCGACTTAAGAATAGGAAGACTGTGTCTTCCTACTGTCTATGTTTTGAGCGTTTCCTGTGTAACCAGTTTTACATTCCGATGCACCTCTGCAGGTTTACTGTACCCATTGGACCTTCCCATTGACGATGAAACACAGAAATTGCATTAGAATTAAATATAAGGGACACAACGCCGACTTAAGTACAAGAAAACTGAGTATTCTTACGGTCTATGTTTTGAGCGTTTCCTGTGTCACCTGTTTTACAATACGTTGCACCTCTGCAGGTTTACTGTATCCATTGGACCTTCCCATTGACGATGAAACACAGAAATTGCATCGGATTTAAATATTAGAGACACAATGCCGACATAAGAACACGAGGACTGAGTCTTCCTACTGTCTATGTTTTTAGCGTTTCCTGTGTCACCAGTTTTACATTCCGATGCACCTCTCCAGGTTTACTGTATCCATTGGACCTTCCCATTGACGATGAAAAAAAGAAATTGCATCGGAATTAAATATTAGAGACACAATGCCGACTTAAGATCAGGAACACTGAGTCTTCCTACGTCTATGTGTTGAGCGTTTCCTGTGTCACCAGTTTTACATTTCCGATGCACCTCTGCAGGTTTACTGTATCCCTTCGACCTTCCCATTGACGATGAAACACCGAAATTGCATCGGAATTAAATATAAGAGACACAATGCCGACTTAAGTACAGGAAGGCTGAGTCTTAGTACTGTCTATGTTTTCAGCGCTTCCTGTGTCACCAGTCTTACATTCCGATGCACCTCTGCAGGGTTACTGTATCCCTTGGACCTTCCCATTGACGAAGAAACACAGAAATTGCATCGTAATTAAATATTAGAGACAAAATGCCGACTTAAGAATAGGAAGACTGTGTCTTCCTACTGTCTATGTTTTGAGCGTTTCCTGTGTCACCAGTTTTACATTCCGATGCACCTCTGCAAGTTTACTGTATCCATTGGACCTTCCCATTGACGATGAAACGCAGAAATTTCATCGGAATTAAATATAAGAGACACAACACCGACTTAAGTACAAGAAAACTGAGTATTCTTACGGTCTATGTTTTGAGCGTTTCATGTGTCACCTGTTTTACATTACGTTGCACCTCTGCAGGTTTACTGTATCCATTGGACCTTCCCATTGACGATGAATCACAGAAATTGCATCGGAATTAAATATTAGAGACACAATGCCGACTTAAGTACGGGAAGACTGAGTCTTCGTAATGTCTATGTTTTGAGCGTTTCCTGTGTCACCAGTTTTACATTCCCATGCACCTCTGCAGGTTTACTGTATCGATTGGACCTTCCCATTGACGATGAAACACAGTAATTGCATCGGAATTAAATATAAGAGACACAACGCCGACTTAAGTACAAGAAAACTGAGTCTTCTTACGGTCTATGATTTGAGCGTTTCCTGTGTCACCAGTTTTACCTTCCGATACACCTCTGCAGGTTTACTGTATCCCTTGGACGTTCCCATTGACGATGAAGCACAGAAATTGCATCGAAATTAAATATAAGAGACACAATGCCGACTTAAGTACAGGAAGACTGAGTTTTCCTACTGTCTATGTTTTGAGCGTTTCCTGTGTCACCAGTTTTACATTCCGATGCACCTCTGCAAGTTTACTGTATCCATTGGACCTTCCCATTAACGATGAAACGCAGAAATTGCATCGGAATTAAATATAAGAGACACAACGCCGACTTAAGTACAAGAAAACTGAGTATTCTTACGGTCTATGTTTTGAGCGTTTCATGTGTCACCTGTTTTACATTACGTTGCACCTCTGCAGGTTTACTGTATACATTGGACCTTCCCATTGACGATGAAAGACAGATATTGCATCGGAATTAAATATTAGAGACACAATGCCGACTTAAGAACACGAGGACTGAGTCTTCCTACTGTCTATGTTTTGAGCGTTTCCTGTGTCACCAGTTTTCCATTCCGATGCACCTCTGCAGGTTTACTGTATCCCTTGGACCTTCCCATTGACGATGAATCACAGAAATTGCATCGGAATTAAATATAAGAGACACAATGCCGACTTAAGTACGGGAAGACTGAGTCTTCGTAATGGCTATGTTTTGAGCGTTTCCTGTGTCACCAGTTTTACATTCCCATGCACCTCTGCAGGTTTACTGTATCCATTGGACCTTCCCATCGACGATGAAACACAGAAATTGCATCGGAATTAAATATAACAGACACAACGCCGACTTAAGTACAAGAAAACTTAGTCTTCTTACGGTCTATGATTTGAGCGTTTCCTGTGTCACCAGTTTTACCTTGCGATACACCTCTGCAGGTTTACTGTATCCCTTGGACGTTCCCATTGACGATGAAACACAGAAATTGCATCGGAATTAAATATAAGAGACACAATGCCGACTTAAGTACAGGAAGACTGAGTTTTCTTACTGTCTATGTTTTGATCGTTTCCTGTGTCACCAGTTTTACATTCCGTTGCACCTCTGCAGGTTTACTGTATCCATTTGACCTTCCCATTGTCGATGAAACACAGAAATGGCTTCGGAATTAAACATAAAGGACACAATGCCGACATAAGTACAGGAAGACTGAGTCTTCCTACTGTCTATGTTTTGAGCGTTTCCTGTGTGATCAGTTTTGCATTCCGATGCACCTCTGCAGGTTTACTGTATCCCTTGGACCTTCCTATTGACGATGAAACACAGAAATTGCATCGGAATTAAATATAAGAGACACAATGCCGACTTAAGTACAGGAAGACTGAGTCTTCTTTCGGTCTATGTTTTGAGCGTTCCAGTGTCACCAGGTTTACATTCCGATGCACCTCTGCAGGTTTACTGTATCCCTTCGACCTTCCCATTGACGATGAAACACCGAAATTGCATCGGAATTAAATATAAGAGACACAATGCCGACTTAAGTACAGGAAGGCTGAGTCTTAGTACTGTCTATGTTTTCAGCGTTTCCTGTGTCACCAGTCTTACATTCCGATGCACCTCTGCAGGGTTACTGTATCCTTTGGACATTCCCATTGACGATGAAGCACAGATATTGCATCGGAATTAAATATAGGAGACACACTGCCGACTTAAGTACAGGAAGACTGAGTCTTCCTACTGTCTATGTTTTGAGCGCTTCCTGTGTCACCAGTTTTACATTCCGATGCACCTCTCCAGGTTTACTGTATCCATTGGACCTTCCCATTGACGATGAAACACAGAAATTGCATCGGAATTAAATATTAGAGACACAATGCCGACTTAAGAATAGGAAGACTGTGTCTTCCTACTGTCTATGTTTTGAGCGTATCCTGTGTCACCAGTTTTACATTCCGATGCACCTCTGCAGGTTTACTGTATCCATTGGACCTTCCCATTGACGACGAAACACAGAAATTGCATCGGAATTAAATATAAGAGACACAACGCCGACTTAAGTACAAGAAAACTGAGTATTATTACGGTCTATGTTTTGAGCGTTTCCTGTTTCACCTGTTTTACAATACGTTGCACCTCTGCAGGTTTACTGTATCCATTGGACCTTCCCATTGACGATGAAACACAAAAATTGCATCGGAATTAAATATTAGAGACACAATGCCGACATAAGAACACGAGGACTGAGTCTTCCTACTGTCTATGTTTTGAGCGTTTCCTGTGTCACCAGTTTTACATTCCGATGCACCTCTCCAGGTTTACTGTATACATTGGACCTTCCCATTGACGATGAAACAAAGAAATTGCATCGGAATTAAATATTAGAGACACAATGCCGACTTAAGATCAGGAAGACTGAGTCTTCCTACTGTCTATGTGTTGAGCGTTTCCTGTGTCACCAGTTTTACATTCCGATGCACCTCTGCAGGTTTACTGTATCCCTTCGACCTTCCCATTGACGATGAAACACCGAAATTGCATCGGAATTAAATATAAGAGACACAATGCCGACTTAAGTACAGGAAGGCTGAGTCTTAGTACTGTCTATGTTTTCAGCGCTTCCTGTTTCACCAGTCTTACATTCCGATGCACCTCTGCAGGGTTACTGTATCCCTTGGACCTTCCCATTGACGATGAAACACAGAAATTGCATCGGAATTAAATATAAGAGACACACTACCGACTTAAGTACAGGAAGACTGAGCCTTCCTACTGTCTATGTTTTGAGCGTGTCCTGTGTCACCAGATTTACATTCCGATGTACCTCTCCAGGTTTACTGTATCCATTGGACCTTCCCATTGACGATGAAACACAGAAATTGCATCGTAATTAAATATTAGAGACACAATGCCGACTTAAGAACAGGTAGACTGAGTCTTCCTACTGTCTATGTTTGGAGCGTTTCCTGTGTCACCAGTTTTACATTCCGATGCACCTCTACAGGATTACTGTATCCATTGGACCTTCCCATTGACTATGAAACACAGAAATAGCATCGGAATTAAATATTATAGACACAATGCGGACTTAAGTACAGGAGGACTGAGTCTTCCTACTGTCTATGTTTTGAGCGTTTCCTGTGTGATCAGTTTTGCATTCCGATGCACCTCTGCAGGTTTACTGTATCCCTTGGAACTTCCTATTGACGATGAAACACAGAAATTGTATCGGAATTAAATATAAGAGACACAATGCCGACTTAAGTACTGGAAGACTGAGTCTTCTTACGGTCTATGTTTTGAGCGTTTCCAGTGTCACCAGGTTTACATTTCGATGCACCTCTGCAGGTTTACTGTATCCCTTCGACCTTCCCATTGACGATGAAACACCGAAATTGCATCGGAATTAAATATAAGAGACACAATGCCGACTTAAGTATAGGAAGGCTGAGTCTTAGTACTGTCTATGTTTTCAGCGTTTCCTGTGTCACCAGTCTTACATTCCGATGCACCTCTGCAGGGTTACTGTATCCCTTGGACCTTCCCATTGACGATGAAACACAGAAATTGCATCGGAATTAAATATAAGAGACACACTGGCGACTTAAGTACATGAAGACTGAGTCTTCCTACTGTCTATGTTTTGAGCGTTTCCTGTGTCACCAGTTTTACATTCCGATGCACCTCTCCAGGTTAAATGTATCCATTGGACCTTCCCATTGACGATGAAACACAGAAATTGCATCGGAATTAAATATTAGAGACACAATGCCGACTTAAGAATAGGAAGACTGTGTCTTTCTACTGTCTATGTTTTGAGCGTTTCCTGTGTCACCAGTTTTACATTCCGATGCACCCCTGCAGGTTTACTGTATCCATTGGACCTTCCCATTGACGATGAAACACAGAAATTGCATCGGAATTAAATATAAGAGACACAATGCCGACTTAAGTACAGGAAGGCTGAGTCTTAGTACTGTCTATGTTTTCAGCGCTTCCTGTGTCACCAGTCTTACATTCCGATGCACCTCTGCAGGGTTACTGTATCCCTTGGACCTTCCCATTGACGATGAAACACAGAAATTGCATCGGAATTAAATATAAGAGACACAATGCCGACTTAAGTACAGGAAGACTGAGTCTTCTTACGGTCTATGTTTTGAGCGTTTCCAGTGTCACCAGTTTTACATTCCGTTGCACTTCTGCAGGTTTACTGTATCCATTGGACCTTCCCATTGACGATGAATCACAGAAATTGCATCGGAATTAAATATAAGAGACACAATGCCGACTTAAGTACGGGAAGACTGAGTCTTCGTAATGTCTATGTTTTGAGCGTTTCCTGTGTCACCAGTTTTACATTCCCATGCACCTCTGCAGGTTTACTGTATCCATTGGACCTTCCCATCGACGATGAAACACAGAAATTGCATCGGAATTAAATATAACAGACACAACGCCGACTTAAGTACAAGAAAACTGAGTCTTCTTACGGTCTACGATTTGAGCGTTTCCTGTGTCACCAGTTTTACCTTGCGATACACCTCTGCAGGTTTACTGTATCCCTTGGACGTTCCCATTGACGATGAAACACAGAAATTGCATCGGAATTAAATATAAGAGACACAATGCCGACTTAAGTACAGGAAGACTGAGTTTTCTTACTGTCTATGTTTTGATCGTTTCCTGTGTCACCAGTTTTACATTCCGTTGCACCTCTGCAGGTTTACTGTATCCATTTGACCTTCCCATTGTCGATGAAACACAGAAATGGCTTCGGAATTAAACATAAAGTACACAATGCCGACATAAGTACAGGAAGACTGAGTCTTCCTACTGTCTATGTTTTGAGCGTTTCCTGTGTGATCAGTTTTGCATTCCGATGCACTTCTGCAGGTTTACTGTATCCCTTGGACCTTCCTATTGACGATGAAACACAGAAATTGCATCGGAATTAAATATAAGAGACACAATGCCGACTTAAGTACAGGAAGACTGAGTCTTCTTACGGTCTATGTTTTGAGCGTTCCAGTGTCACCAGGTTTACATTCCGATGCACCTCTGCAGGTTTACTGTATCCCTTCGACCTTCCCATTGACGATGAAACACCGAAATTGCATCGGAATTAAATATAAGAGACACAATGCCGACTTAAGTACAGGAAGGCTGAGTCTTAGTACTGTCTATGCTTTCAGCGTTTCCTGTGTCACCAGTCTTACATTCCGATGCACCTCTGCAGGGTTACTGTATCCTTTGGACATTCCCATTGACGATGAAGCACAGATATTGCATCGGAATTAAATATAGGAGACACACTGCCGACTTAAGTACAGGAAGACTGAGTCTTCCTACTGTCTATGTTTTGAGCGCTTCCTGTGTCACCAGTTTTACATTCCGATGCACCTCTCCAGGTTTACTGTATCCATTGGACCTTCCCATTGACGATGAAACACAGAAATTGCATCGGAATTAAATATTAGAGACACAATGCCGACTTAAGAATAGGAAGACTGTGTCTTCCTACTGTCTATGTTTTGAGCGTATCCTGTGTCACCAGTTTTACATTCCGATGCACCTCTGCAGGTTTACTGTATCCATTGGACCTTCCCATTGACGACGAAACACAGAAATTGCATCGGAATTCAATATAAGAGACACAACGCCGACTTAAGTACAAGAAAACTGAGTATTATTACGGTCTATGTTTTGAGCGTTTCCTGTTTCACCTGTTTTACAATACGTTGCACCTCTGCAGGTTTACTGTATCCATTGGACCTTCCCATTGACGATGAAACACAAAAATTGCATCGGAATTAAATATTAGAGACACAATGCCGACATAAGAACACGAGGACTGAGTCTTCCTACTGTCTATGTTTTGAGCGTTTCCTGTGTCACCAGTTTTACATTCCGATGCACCTCTCCAGGTTTACTGTATACATTGGACCTTCCCATTGACGATGAAACAAAGAAATTGCATCGGAATTAAATATTAGAGACACAATGCCGACTTAAGATCAGGAAGACTGAGTCTTCCTACGTCTATGTGTTGAGCGTTTCCTGTGTCACCAGTTTTACATTCCGATGCACCTCTGCAGGTTTACTGTATCCCTTCGACCTTCCCATTGACGATGAAACACCGAAATTGCATCGGAATTAAATATAAGAGACACAATGCCGACTTAAGTACAGGAAGGCTGAGTCTTAGTACTGTCTATGTTTTCAGCGCTTCCTGTTTCACCAGTCTTACATTCCGATGCACCTCTGCAGGGTTACTGTATCCCTTGGACCTTCCCATTGACGATGAAACACAGAAATTGCATCGGAATTAAATATAAGAGACACACTACCGACTTAAGTACAGGAAGACTGAGCCTTCCTACTGTCTATGTTTTGAGCGTGTCCTGTGTCACCAGATTTACATTCCGATGTACCTCTCCAGGTTTACTGTATCCATTGGACCTTCCCATTGACGATGAAACACAGAAATTGCATCGTAATTAAATATTAGAGACACAATGCCGACTTAAGAACAGGTAGACTGAGTCTTCCTACTGTCTATGTTTTGAGCGTTTCCTGTGTCACCAGTTTTACATTCCGATGCACCTCTACAGGATTACTGTATCCATTGGACCTTCCCATTGACGATGAAACACAGAAATAGCATCGGAATTAAATATTATAGACACAATGCGGAATTATGTACAGGAGGACTGAGTCTTCCTACTGTCTATGTTTTGAGCGTTTCCTGTGTGATCAGTTTTGCATTCCGATGCACCTCTGCAGGTTTACTGTATCCCTTGGAACTTCCTATTGACGATGAAACACAGAAATTGTATCGGAATTAAATATAAGAGACACAATGCCGACTTAAGTACTGGAAGACTGAGTCTTCTTACGGTCTATGTTCTGAGCGTTTCCAGTGTCACCAGGTTTACATTTCGATGCACCTCTGCAGGTTTACTGTATCCCTTCGACCTTCCCATTGACGATGAAACACCGAAATTGCATCGGAATTAAATATAAGAGACACAATGCCGACTTAAGTACAGGAAGGCTGAGTCTTAGTACTGTCTATCTTTTCAGCGTTTCCTGTGTCACCAGTCTTACATTCCGATGCACCTCTGCAGGGTTACTGTATCCCTTGGACCTTCCCATTGACGATGAAACACAGAAATTGCATCGGAATTAAATATAAGAGACACACTGGCGACTTAAGTACATGAAGACTGAGTCTTCCTACTGTCTATGTTTTGAGCGTTTCCTGTGTCACCAGTTTTACATTCCGGTGCACCTCTCCAGGTTTACTGTATCCATTGGACCTTCCCATTGACGATGAAACACAGAAATTGCATCGGAATTAAATATTAGAGACACAATGCCGACTTAAGAATAGGAAGACTGTGTCTTTCTGCTGTCTATGTTTTGAGCGTTTCCTGTGTCACCAGTTTTACATTCCGATGCACCCCTGCAGGTTTACTGTATCCATTGGACCTTCCCATTGACGATGAAACACAGAAATTGCATCGGAATTAAATATAAGAGACACAACGCCGACTTAAGTACAAGAAAACTGAGTATTCTTACGGTCTATATTTTGAGCGTTTCCTGTGTCACCTGTTTTACAATACGTTGCACCTCTGCAGGTTTACTGTATCCATTGGACCTTCCCATTGACGATGAAACACAGAAATTGCATCGGAATTAAATATTAGAGACACAATGCCGACTTAAGATCAGGAAGACTGAGGCTTCCTACGTCTATGTGTTGAGCGTTTCCTGTGTCACCAGTTTTACATTCCGATGCACCTCTGCAGTTTTACTGTATCCCTTCGACCTTCCCATTGACGATGAAACACCGAAATTGCATCGGAATTAAATATAAGAGACACAATGCCGACTTAAGTAGAGGAAGGCTGAGTCTTAGTACTGTCTATGATTTCAGCGCTTCCTGTGTCACCAGTCTTACATTCCGATGCACCTCTGCAGGTTTACTGTATCCCTTGGACCTTCCCATTGACGATGAAACACAGAAATTGCATCGGAATTAAATATAAGAGACACACTGCCGACTTAAGTACAGGAAGACTGAGCCTTCCTACTGTCTATGTTTTGAGCGTTTCCTGTGTCACCAGATTTACATTCCGATGTACCTCTCCAGGTTTACTGTATCCATTGGACCTTCCAATTGACGATGAAACACAAAAATTACATCGTAATTAAATATTAGAGACACAATGCCGACATAAGAATAGGTAGACTGAGTCTTCCTACTGTCTATGTTTTGAGCGTTTCCTGTGTCACCAGTCTTACATTCCGATGCACCTCTGCAGTTTTACTGTATCCCTTCGACCTTCCCATTGACGATGAAACACCGAAATTGCATCGGAATTAAATATAAGAGACACAATGCCGACTTAAGTAGAGGAAGGCTGAGTCTTAGTACTGTCTATGTTTTCAGCGCTTCCTGTGTCACCAGTCTTACATTCCGATGCACCTCTGCAGGTTTACTGTATCCCTTGGACCTTCCCATTGACGATGAAACACAGAAATAGCATCGGAATTAAATATTATAGACACAATGCGGACTTAAGTACAGGAAGACTGAGTCTTCCTACTGTCTATGTTTTGAGCGTTTCATGTGTCACCAGTTTTACATTCCGTTGCACCTCTGCAGGTTTACTGTATCCATTGGACCTTCCCATTGACGATGAAACACAGAAATTGCATCGGAATTAAATATAAGAGACACAATGCCGACTTAAGTACAGGAAGGCTGAGTCTTAGTACTGTCTATGTTTTCAGCGCTTCCTGTGTCACCAGTCTTACATTCCGATGCACCTCTGCAGGGTTACTGTATCCCTTGGACCTTCCCATTGACGATGAAACACAGAAATTGCATCGGAATTAAATATAAGAGACACAATGCCGACTTAAGTACAGGAAGACTGAGTCTTCTTACGGTCTATGTTTTGAGCGTTTCCAGTGTCACCAGTTTTACATTCCGTTGCACTTCTGCAGGTTTACTGTATCCATTGGACCTTCCCATTGACGATGAATCACAGAAATTGCATCGGAATTAAATATAAGAGACACAATGCCGACTTAAGTACGGGAAGACTGAGTCTTCGTAATGTCTATGTTTTGAGCGTTTCCTGTGTCACCAGTTTTACATTCCCATGCACCTCTGCAGGTTTACTGTATCCATTGGACCTTCCCATCGACGATGAAACACAGAAATTGCATCGGAATTAAATATAACAGACACAACGCCGACTTAAGTACAAGAAAACTGAGTCTTCTTACGGTCTACGATTTGAGCGTTTCCTGTGTCACCAGTTTTACCTTGCGATACACCTCTGCAGGTTTACTGTATCCCTTGGACGTTCCCATTGACGATGAAACACAGAAATTGCATCGGAATTAAATATAAGAGACACAATGCCGACTTAAGTACAGGAAGACTGAGTTTTCTTACTGTCTATGTTTTGATCGTTTCCTGTGTCACCAGTTTTACATTCCGTTGCACCTCTGCAGGTTTACTGTATCCATTTGACCTTCCCATTGTCGATGAAACACAGAAATGGCTTCGGAATTAAACATAAAGTACACAATGCCGACATAAGTACAGGAAGACTGAGTCTTCCTACTGTCTATGTTTTGAGCGTTTCCTGTGTGATCAGTTTTGCATTCCGATGCACTTCTGCAGGTTTACTGTATCCCTTGGACCTTCCTATTGACGATGAAACACAGAAATTGCATCGGAATTAAATATAAGAGACACAATGCCGACTTAAGTACAGGAAGACTGAGTCTTCTTACGGTCTATGTTTTGAGCGTTCCAGTGTCACCAGGTTTACATTCCGATGCACCTCTGCAGGTTTACTGTATCCCTTCGACCTTCCCATTGACGATGAAACACCGAAATTGCATCGGAATTAAATATAAGAGACACAATGCCGACTTAAGTACAGGAAGGCTGAGTCTTAGTACTGTCTATGCTTTCAGCGTTTCCTGTGTCACCAGTCTTACATTCCGATGCACCTCTGCAGGGTTACTGTATCCTTTGGACATTCCCATTGACGATGAAGCACAGATATTGCATCGGAATTAAATATAGGAGACACACTGCCGACTTAAGTACAGGAAGACTGAGTCTTCCTACTGTCTATGTTTTGAGCGCTTCCTGTGTCACCAGTTTTACATTCCGATGCACCTCTCCAGGTTTACTGTATCCATTGGACCTTCCCATTGACGATGAAACACAGAAATTGCATCGGAATTAAATATTAGAGACACAATGCCGACTTAAGAATAGGAAGACTGTGTCTTCCTACTGTCTATGTTTTGAGCGTATCCTGTGTCACCAGTTTTACATTCCGATGCACCTCTGCAGGTTTACTGTATCCATTGGACCTTCCCATTGACGACGAAACACAGAAATTGCATCGGAATTCAATATAAGAGACACAACGCCAACTTAAGTACAAGAAAACTGAGTATTATTACGGTCTATGTTTTGAGCGTTTCCTGTTTCACCTGTTTTACAATACGTTGCACCTCTGCAGGTTTACTGTATCCATTGGACCTTCCCATTGACGATGAAACACAAAAATTGCATCGGAATTAAATATTAGAGACACAATGCCGACATAAGAACACGAGGACTGAGTCTTCCTACTGTCTATGTTTTGAGCGTTTCCTGTGTCACCAGTTTTACATTCCGATGCACCTCTCCAGGTTTACTGTATACATTGGACCTTCCCATTGACGATGAAACAAAGAAATTGCATCGGAATTAAATATTAGAGACACAATGCCGACTTAAGATCAGGAAGACTGAGTCTTCCTACGTCTATGTGTTGAGCGTTTCCTGTGTCACCAGTTTTACATTCCGATGCACCTCTGCAGGTTTACTGTATCCCTTCGACCTTCCCATTGACGATGAAACACCGAAATTGCATCGGAATTAAATATAAGAGACACAATGCCGACTTAAGTACAGGAAGGCTGAGTCTTAGTACTGTCTATGTTTTCAGCGCTTCCTGTTTCACCAGTCTTACATTCCGATGCACCTCTGCAGGGTTACTGTATCCCTTGGACCTTCCCATTGACGATGAAACACAGAAATTGCATCGGAATTAAATATAAGAGACACACTACCGACTTAAGTACAGGAAGACTGAGCCTTCCTACTGTCTATGTTTTGAGCGTGTCCTGTGTCACCAGATTTACATTCCGATGTACCTCTCCAGGTTTACTGTATCCATTGGACCTTCCCATTGACGATGAAACACAGAAATTGCATCGTAATTAAATATTAGAGACACAATGCCGACTTAAGAACAGGTAGACTGAGTCTTCCTACTGTCTATGTTTTGAGCGTTTCCTGTGTCACCAGTTTTACATTCCGATGCACCTCTACAGGATTACTGTATCCATTGGACCTTCCCATTGACGATGAAACACAGAAATAGCATCGGAATTAAATATTATAGACACAATGCGGAATTATGTACAGGAGGACTGAGTCTTCCTACTGTCTATGTTTTGAGCGTTTCCTGTGTGATCAGTTTTGCATTCCGATGCACCTCTGCAGGGTTACTGTATCCCTTGGACCTTCCCATTGACGATGAAACACAGAAATTGCATCGGAATTAAATATAAGAGACACACTGGCGACTTAAGTACATGAAGACTGAGTCTTCCTACTGTCTATGTTTTGAGCGTTTCCTGTGTCACCAGTTTTACATTCCGATGCACCTCTCCAGGTTTACTGTATCCATTGGACCTTCCCATTGACGATGAAACACAGAAATTGCATCGGAATTAAATATTAGAGACACAATGCCGACTTAAGAATAGGAAGACTGTGTCTTTCTGCTGTCTATGTTTTGAGCGTTTCCTGTGTCACCAGTTTTACATTCCGATGCACCCCTGCAGGTTTACTGTATCCATTGGACCTTCCCATTGACGATGAAACACAGAAATTGCATCGGAATTAAATATAAGAGACACAACGCCGACTTAAGTACAAGAAAACTGAGTATTCTTACGGTCTATATTTTGAGCGTTTCCTGTGTCACCTGTTTTACAATACGTTGCACCTCTGCAGGTTTACTGTATCCATTGGACCTTCCCATTGACGATGAAACACAGAAATTGCATCGGAATTAAATATTAGAGACACAATGCCGACTTAAGATCAGGAAGACTGAGGCTTCCTACGTCTATGTGTTGAGCGTTTCCTGTGTCACCAGTTTTACATTCCGATGCACCTCTGCAGTTTTACTGTATCCCTTCGACCTTCCCATTGACGATGAAACACCGAAATTGCATCGGAATTAAATATAAGAGACACAATGCCGACTTAAGTAGAGGAAGGCTGAGTCTTAGTACTGTCTATGATTTCAGCGCTTCCTGTGTCACCAGTCTTACATTCCGATGCACCTCTGCAGGTTTACTGTATCCCTTGGACCTTCCCATTGACGATGAAACACAGAAATTGCATCGGAATTAAATATAAGAGACACACTGCCGACTTAAGTACAGGAAGACTGAGCCTTCCTACTGTCTATGTTTTGAGCGTTTCCTGTGTCACCAGATTTACATTCCGATGTACCTCTCCAGGTTTACTGTATCCATTGGACCTTCCAATTGACGATGAAACACAAAAATTACATCGTAATTAAATATTAGAGACACAATGCCGACATAAGAATAGGTAGACTGAGTCTTCCTACTGTCTATGTTTTGAGCGTTTCCTGTGTCACCAGTCTTACATTCCGATGCACCTCTGCAGTTTTACTGTATCCCTTCGACCTTCCCATTGACGATGAAACACCGAAATTGCATCGGAATTAAATATAAGAGACACAATGCCGACTTAAGTAGAGGAAGGCTGAGTCTTAGTACTGTCTATGTTTTCAGCGCTTCCTGTGTCACCAGTCTTACATTCCGATGCACCTCTGCAGGTTTACTGTATCCCTTGGACCTTCCCATTGACGATGAAACACAGAAATAGCATCGGAATTAAATATTATAGACACAATGCGGACTTAAGTACAGGAAGACTGAGTCTTCCTACTGTCTATGTTTTGAGCGTTTCATGTGTCACCAGTTTTACATTCCGTTGCACCTCTGCAGGTTTACTGTATCCATTGGACCTTCCCATTGACGATGAATCACAGAAATTGCATCGGATTGAAATATAAGATACACAATGCTAAGTCAAGTACAGGAAGACGGAGTCTTCCCACTGTCTATGTTTTGAGCGTTTCCTGTGTGATCAGTTTTGCGTTCCGATGCACCTCTGCAGGTTTACTGTATCCCTTGGACCTTCCCATTGACGATGAAACACAGAAATTGAATCGGGATTAAATATAAGAGACACAATGCCGACTTAAGTACAGGAAAATTTAGTCTTCCTATTGTCTATGTTTTAAGCGTTTCCAGCGTCACCAGTTTTACATTCCGATGCACCTCTGCTGGTTTACTGTGTCCATTGGACCTTCACATTGACGATGAAACACAGAAATCGCATGGGAATTAAACTTAAGGGACACAATGCCGACTTAAGTACAGGAAGACTGAGTCTTCCTACTGTCTATGTTTTGAGCGTTTCCTGTGTGATCAGTTTTGCATTCCGATGCACCTCTACAGGTTTACTGTATCCCTTGGAACTTCCTATTGACGATGAAACACAGAAATTGCATCGGAATTAAATATAAGAGACACAATGCCGACTTAAGTACAGGAAGACTGAGTCTTCTTACGGTCTATGTTTTGAGCGTTTCCAGTGTCACCAGGTTTACATTCCGATTCACCTCTGCAGGTTTACTGTATCCCTTCGACCTTCCCATTGACGATGAAACACCGAAATTGCATCGGAATTAAATATAAGAGACACAATGCCGACTTAAGTACAGGAAGGCTGAGTCTTAGTACTGTCTATGTTTTCAGCGTTTCCTGTGTCACCAGATTTACATTCCGATGCACCTCTCCGGGTTTACTGTATCCATTGGACCTTCCCATTGACGATGAAACACAGAAATTGCATCGTAATTAAATATTAGAGACACAATGCCGACTTAAGAACAGGTAGACTGAGTCTTCCTACTGTCTATGTTTTGAGCGTTTCCTGTGTCACCAGTTTTACATTCCGATGCACCTCTACAGGATTACTGTATCCATTGGACCTTCCCATTGACGATGAAACACAGAAATAGCATCGGAAGTAAATATTATAGACACAATGCGGACTTAAGTACAGGAGGACTGAGTCTTCCTACTGTCTATGTTTTGAGCGTTTCCTGTGTGATCAGTTTTGCATTTCGATGCACCTCTGCAGGTTTACTGTATCCCTTGGAACTTCCTATTGACGATGAAACACAGAAATTGTATCGGAATTAAATATAAGAGACACAATGCCGACTTAAGTACTGGACGACTGAGTCTTCTTACGGTCTATGTTTTGAGCGTTTCCAGTGTCACCAGGTTTACATTCCGATGCACCTCTGCAGGTTTACTGTATCCCTTCGACCTTCCCATTGACGATGAAACACCGAAATTACATCGGAATTAAATATAAGAGACACAATGCCGACTTAAGTACTTGAAGACTGAGTCTTCCTACTGTCTATGTTTTGAGCGTTTCCTGTGTCACCCGTTTTACATTCCGATGCACCTCTCCAGGTTTACTGTATCCATTGGACCTTCCCATTGACGATGAAACACAGAAATTGCATCGGAATTAAATATTAGAGACACAATGCTGACATAAGAACACGAGGACTGAGTCTTCCTACTGTCTATGTTTTGAGCGTTTCCTGTGTCACCAGTTTTACATTCCGATGCACCTCTCCAGGTTTACTGTATCCATTGGACCTTCCCATTGACGATGAAACAAAGAAATTGCATCGGAATTAAATATTAGAGACACAATGCCGACTTAAGATCAGGAAGACTGAGTCTTCCTACGTCTATGTGTTGAGTGTTTCCTGTGTCACCAGTTTTACATTCCGATGCACCTCTGCAGTTTTACTGTATCCCTTCGACATTCCCATTGACGATGAAACACCGAAATTGCATCGGAATTAAATATAAGAGACACAATGCCGACTTAAGTAGAGGAAGGCTGAGTCTTAGTACTGTCTATGTTTTCAGCGCTTCCTGTGTCACCAGTCTTACATTCCGATGCACCTCTGCAGGGTTACTGTATCCCTTGGACCTTCCCATTGACGATGAAACACAGAAATTGCATCGGAATTAAATATAAGACACACACTGCCGACTTAAGTACAGGAAGACTGAGCCTTCCTACTGTCTATGTTTTGAGCGTTTCCTTTGTCACCAGTTTTACATTCCGATGCACCTCTACAGGATTACTGTATCCATTGGACCTTCCCGTTGACGATGAAACACAGAAATAGCATCGGAATTAAATATTATAGACACAATGCGGACTTAAGTACAGGAAGACTGAGTCTTCCTACAGTCTATGTTTTGAGCGTTTCATGTGTGATCAGTTTTGCGTTCCGATGCACCTCTGCAGGTTTACTGTATCCCTTGGACCTTCCCATTGACGATGAAACACAGAAATTTAATCGGGATTAAATATAAGAGACACAATGCCGACTTAAGTACAGGAAGATTTAGTCTTCCTACTGTCTATGTTTTGAGCGTTTCCTGTGTCACCAGTTTTCCATTCCGATGCACCTCTGCAGGTTTACTGTATCCCTTGGACCTTCCCATTGACGATGAATCACAGAAATTGCATCGGAATTAAATATAAGAGACACAATGCCGACTTAAGTACGGGAAGACTGAGTCTTCGTAATGTCTATGTTTTGAGCGTTTCCTGTGTCACCAATTTTACATTCCCATGCACCTCTGCAGGTTTACTGTATCCATTGGACCTTCCCATTGACGATGAAACACAGAAATTGCATCGGAATTAAATATAAGAGACACAACGCCGACTTAAGTACAAGAAAACTGAGTCTTCTTACGGTCTATGATTTGAGCGTTTCCTGTGTCACCAGTTTTACCTTCCGATACACCTCTGCCGGTTTACTGTATCCCTTGGA
This sequence comes from Schistocerca nitens, assembly GCF_023898315.1. Classification (NCBI taxonomy): domain Eukaryota; kingdom Metazoa; phylum Arthropoda; class Insecta; order Orthoptera; family Acrididae; genus Schistocerca; species Schistocerca nitens. Next base: position 10,697,621 of record NC_064621.1, on the reverse strand, counting down.
CGTTCCCATTGACGATGAAACACTGAAATTGCATCGGAATTAAATATAAGAGACACAATGCCGACTTAAGTACAGGAAGACTGAGTTTTCCTACTGTCTATGTTTTGATCGTTTCCTGTGTCACCAGTTTTACATTCCGTTGCACCTCTGCAGGTTTACTGTATCCATTGGACCTTCCCACTGTCGATGAACCACAGAAATTGCATCGGATTGAAATATAAGATACACAATGCTAACTTAAGTACAGGAAGACTGAGTCTTCCCACTGTCTATGTTTTGAGCGTTTCCTGTGTGATCAGTTTTGCATTCCGATGCACCTCTGCAGGTTTACTGTATCCCTTGGACCTTCCCATTGACGATGAAACACAGAAATTGAATCGGGATTAAATATAAGAGACACAATGCCGACTTAAGTACAGGAAGATTTAGTCTTCCTATTGTCTATGCTTTTGAGCGTTTCCAGCGTCACCAGTTTTACATTCCGATGCACATCTGCTGGTTTACTGTGTCCACTGGACCTTCCCATTGACGATGAAACACAGAAATGGCTTCGGAATTAAACATAAGGGACACAATGCCGACTTAAGTACAGGAAGACTGAGTCTTCCTACTGTCTATGTTTTGAGAGTTTCCTGTGTGATCAGTTTTGCATTCCGATGCACCTCTGCAGGTTTACTGTGTCCCTTGGACCTTCCTATTGACGATGAAACACAGAAATTGCATCGGAATTAAATATAAGAGACACAATGCCGACTTAAGTACAGGAAGACTGAGTCTTCTTACGGTCTATGTTTTGAGCGTTTCCAGTGTCACCAGGTTTACATTCCGATGCACCTCTGCAGGTTTACTGTATCCCTTCGACCTTCCTATTGACGATGAAACACCGAAATTGCATCGGAATTAAATATAGGAGACACAATGCCGACTTAAGTACAGGAAGGCTGAGTCTTAGTACTGTCCATGTTTTCAGCGTTTCCTGTGTCACCAGTCTTACATTCCGATGCACCTCTGCAGGGTTACTGTATCCTTTGGACCTTCCCATTTACGATGAAGCACAGATATTGCATCGGAATTAAATATAAGAGACACACTGCCGACTTAAGTACAGGAATACTGAGTCTTCCTACTGTCTATGTTTTGAGCGTTTCCTGTGTCACCAGTTTTACATTCCGATGCACCTCTCCAGGTTTACTGTATACATTGGACCTTCCCATTGACGATGAAACACAGAAATTGCATCGGAATTAAATATTAGAGACACAATGCCGATTTAAGAATTGGAAGACTGTGTCTTCCTACTGTCTATGTTTTGAGCGTTTCCTGTGTCACCAGTTTTACATTCCGATGCACATCTGCAGGTTTACTGTATCCATTGGACCTTCCCATTGACGATGAAACACAGAAATTGCATCGGAATTAAATATAAGAGACCCAACGCCGACTTAAGTACAAGAAAACTGAGTATTCTTACGGTCTATGTTTTGAGCGTTTCCAGTGTCACCAGGTTTACATTACGATGCACCTCTGAAGGTTTACTGTATCCCTTCGACCTTGCCATTGACGATGAAACACCAAAATTGCATCGGAATTAAATATAAGAGACACAATGCCGACTTAAGTACAGGAAGGCTGAGTCTTAGTACTGTCTATGTTTTCAGCGTTTCCTGTGTCACCAGTCTTACATTCCGATGCACCTCTGCAGGGTTACTGTATCCCTTGGACCTTCCCATTGACGATGAAACACAGAAATTGCATCGGAATTAAATATAAGAGACACACTGCCGACTTAAGTACAGGAAGACTGAGTCTTCCTACTGTCTATGTTTGAGCGTTTCCTGTGTCACCAGTTTTACATTCCCATGCACCTCTGCAGGTTTACTGTATCCATTGGACCTTCCCATCGACGATGAAACACAGAAATTGCATCGGAATTAAATATAACAGACACAACGCCGACTTAAGTACAAGAAAACTGAGTCTTCTTACGGTCTATGATTTGAGCGTTTCCTGTGTCACCAGTTTTACCTTGCGATACACCTCTGCAGGTTTACTGTATCCCTTGGACGTTCCCATTGACGATGAAACACAGAAATTGCATCGGAATTAAATATAAGAGACACAATGCCGACTTAAGTACAGGAAGACTGAGTTTTCTTACTGTCTATGTTTTGATCGTTTCCTGTGTCACCAGTTTTACATTCCGTTGCACCTCTGCAGGTTTACTGTATCCATTTGACCTTCCCATTGTCGATGAAACACAGAAATGGCTTCGGAATTAAACATAAAGTACACAATGCCGACATAAGTACAGGAAGACTGAGTCTTCCTACTGTCTATGTTTTGAGCGTTTCCTGTGTGATCAGTTTTGCATTCCGATGCACTTCTGCAGGTTTACTGTATCCCTTGGACCTTCCTATTGACGATGAAACACAGAAATTGCATCGGAATTAAATATAAGAGACACAATGCCAACTTAAGTACAGGAAGACTGAGTCTTCTTACGGTCTATGTTTTGAGCGTTCCAGTGTCACCAGGTTTACATTCCGATGCACCTCTGCAGGTTTACTGTATCCCTTCGACCTTCCCATTGACGATGAAACACCGAAATTGCATCGGAATTAAATATAAGAGACACAATGCCAACTTAAGTACAGGAAGGCTGAGTCTTAGTACTGTCTATGCTTTCAGCGTTTCCTGTGTCACCAGTCTTACATTCCGATGCACCTCTGCAGGGTTACTGTATCCTTTGGACATTCCCATTGACGATGAAGCACAGATATTGCATCGGAATTAAATATAGGAGACACACTGCCGACTTAAGTACAGGAAGACTGAGTCTTCCTACTGTCTATGTTTTGAGCGCTTCCTGTGTCACCAGTTTTACATTCCGATGCACCTCTCCAGGTTTACTGTATCCATTGGACCTTCCCATTGACGATGAAACACAGAAATTGCATCGGAATTAAATATTAGAGACACAATGCCGACTTAAGAATAGGAAGACTGTGTCTTCCTACTGTCTATGTTTTGAGCGTATCCTGTGTCACCAGTTTTACATTCCGATGCACCTCTGCAGGTTTACTGTATCCATTGGACCTTCCCATTGACGACGAAACACAGAAATTGCATCGGAATTAAATATAAGAGACACAACGCCGACTTAAGTACAAGAAAACTGAGTATTATTACGGTCTATGTTTTGAGCGTTTCCTGTTTCACCTCTTTTACAATACGTTGCACCTCTGCAGGTTTACTGTATCCATTGGACCTTCCCATTGACGATGAAACACAAAAATTGCATCGGAATTAAATATTAGAGACACAATGCCGACATAAGAACACGAGGACTGAGTCTTCCTACTGTCTATGTTTTGAGCGTTTCCTGTGTCACCAGTTTTACATTCCGATGCACCTCTCCAGGTTTACTGTATACATTGGACCTTCCCATTGACGATGAAACAAAGAAATTGCATCGGAATTAAATATTAGAGACACAATGCCGACTTAAGATCAGGAAGACTGAGTCTTCCTACGTCTATGTGTTGAGCGTTTCCTGTGTCACCAGTTTTACATTCCGATGCACCTCTGCAGGTTTACTGTATCCCTTCGACCTTCCCATTGACGATGAAACACCGAAATTGCATCGGAATTAAATATAAGAGACACAATGCCGACTTAAGTACAGGAAGGCTGAGTCTTAGTACTGTCTATGTTTTCAGCGCTTCCTGTTTCACCAGTCTTACATTCCGATGCACCTCTGCAGGGTTACTGTATCCCTTGGACCTTCCCATTGACGATGAAACACAGAAATTGCATCGGAATTAAATATAAGAGACACACTACCGACTTAAGTACAGGAAGACTGAGCCTTCCTACTGTCTATGTTTTGAGCGTGTCCTGTGTCACCAGATTTACATTCCGATGTACCTCTCCAGGTTTACTGTATCCATTGGACCTTCCCATTGACGATGAAACACAGAAATTGCATCGTAATTAAATATTAGAGACACAATGCCGACTTAAGAACAGGTAGACTGAGTCTTCCTACTGTCTATGTTTTGAGCGTTTCCTGTGTCACCAGTTTTACATTCCGATGCACCTCTACAGGATTACTGTATCCATTGGACCTTCCCATTGACGATGAAACACAGAAATAGCATCGGAATTAAATATTATAGACACAATGCGGAATTAAGTACAGGAGGACTGAGTCTTCCTACTGTCTATGTTTTGAGCGTTTCCTGTGTGATCAGTTTTGCATTCCGATGCACCTCTGCAGGTTTACTGTATCCCTTGGAACTTCCTATTGACGATGAAACACAGAAATTGTATCGGAATTAAATATAAGAGACACAATGCCGACTTAAGTACTGGAAGACTGAGTCTTCTTACGGTCTATGTTCTGAGCGTTTCCAGTGTCACCAGGTTTACATTTCGATGCACCTCTGCAGGTTTACTGTATCCCTTCGACCTTCCCATTGACGATGAAACACCGAAATTGCATCGGAATTAAATATAAGAGACACAATGCCGACTTAAGTACAGGAAGGCTGAGTCTTAGTACTGTCTATCTTTTCAGCGTTTCCTGTGTCACCAGTCTTACATTCCGATGCACCTCTGCAGGGTTACTGTATCCCTTGGACCTTCCCATTGACGATGAAACACAGAAATTGCATCGGAATTAAATATAAGAGACACACTGGCGACTTAAGTACATGAAGACTGAGTCTTCCTACTGTCTATGTTTTGAGCGTTTCCTGTGTCACCAGTTTTACATTCCGATGCACCTCTCCAGGTTTACTGTATCCATTGGACCTTCCCATTGACGATGAAACACAGAAATTGCATCGGAATTAAATATTAGAGACACAATGCCGACTTAAGAATAGGAAGACTGTGTCTTTCTACTGTCTATGTTTTGAGCGTTTCCTGTGTCACCAGTTTTACATTCCGATGCACCCCTGCAGGTTTACTGTATCCATTGGACCTTCCCATTGACGATGAAACACAGAAATTGCATCGGAATTAAATATAAGAGACACAACGCCGACTTAAGTACAAGAAAACTGAGTATTCTTACGGTCTATATTTTGAGCGTTTCCTGTGTCACCTGTTTTACAATACGTTGCACCTCTGCAGGTTTACTGTATCCATTGGACCTTCCCATTGACGATGAAACACAGACATTGCATCGGAATTAAATATTAGAGACACAATGCCGACTTAAGATCAGGAAGACTGAGGCTTCCTACGTCTATGTGTTGAGCGTTTCCTGTGTCACCAGTTTTACATTCCGATGCACCTCTGCAGTTTTACTGTATCCCTTCGACCTTCCCATTGACGATGAAACACCGAAATTGCATCGGAATTAAATATAAGAGACACAATGCCGACTTAAGTAGAGGAAGGCTGAGTCTTAGTACTGTCTATGATTTCAGCTCTTCCTGTGTCACCAGTCTTTCATTCCGATGCACCTCTGCAGGTTTACTGTATCCCTTGGACCTTCCCATTGACGATGAAACACAGAAATTGCATCGGAATTAAATATAAGAGACACACTGCCGACTTAAGTACAGGAAGACTGAGCCTTCCTACTGTCTATGTTTTGAGCGTTTCCTGTGTCACCAGATTTACATTCCGATGTACCTCTCCAGGTTTACTGTATCCATTGGACCTTCCAATTGACGATGAAACACAAAAATTACATCGTAATTAAATATTAGAGACACAATGCCGACATAAGAATAGGTAGACTGAGTCTTCCTACTGTCTATGTTTTGAGCGTTTCCTGTGTCACCAGTCTTACATTCCGATGCACCTCTGCAGTTTTACTGTATCCCTTCGACCTTCCCATTGACGATGAAACACCGAAATTGCATCGGAATTAAATATAAGAGACACAATGCCGACTTAAGTAGAGGAAGGCTGAGTCTTAGTACTGTCTATGTTTTCAGCGCTTCCTGTGTCACCAGTCTTACATTCCGATGCACCTCTGCAGGTTTACTGTATCCCTTGGACCTTCCCATTGACGATGAAACACAGAAATAGCATCGGAATTAAATATTATAGACACAATGCGGACTTAAGTACAGGAAGACTGAGTCTTCCTACTGTCTATGTTTTGAGCGTTTCATGTGTCACCAGTTTTACATTCCGTTGCACCTCTGCAGGTTTACTGTATCCATTGGACCTTCCCATTGACGATGAATCACAGAAATTGCATCGGATTGAAATATAAGATACACAATGCTAAGTCAAGTACAGGAAGACGGAGTCTTCCCACTGTCTATGTTTTGAGCGTTTCCTGTGTGATCAGTTTTGCGTTCCGATGCACCTCTGCAGGTTTACTGTATCCCTTGGACCTTCCCATTGACGATGAAACACAGAAATTGAATCGGGATTAAATATAAGAGACACAATGCCGACTTAAGTACAGGAAGATTTAGTCTTCCTATTGTCTATGTTTTAAGCGTTTCCAGCGTCACCAGTTTTACATTCCGATGCACCTCTGCTGGTTTACTGTGTCCATTGGACCTTCCCATTGACGATGAAACACAGAAATCGCATGGGAATTAAACTTAAGGGACACAATGCCGACTTAAGTACAGGAAGACTGAGTCTTCCTACTGTCTATGTTTTGAGCGTTTCCTGTGTGATCAGTTTTGCATTCCGATGCACCTCTACAGGTTTACTGTATCCCTTGGAACTTCCTATTGACGATGAAACACAGAAATTGCATCGGAATTAAATATAAGAGACACAATGCCGACTTAAGTACAGGAAGACTGAGTCTTCTTACGGTCTATGTTTTGAGCGTTTCCAGTGTCACCAGGTTTACATTCCGATTCACCTCTGCAGGTTTACTGTATCCCTTCGACCTTCCCATTGACGATGAAACACCGAAATTGCATCGGAATTAAATATAAGAGACACAATGCCGACTTAAGTACAGGAAGGCTGAGTCTTAGTACTGTCTATGTTTTCAGCGTTTCCTGTGTCACCAGATTTACATTCCGATGCACCTCTCCGGGTTTACTGTATCCATTGGACCTTCCCATTGACGATGAAACACAGAAATTGCATCGTAATTAAATATTAGAGACACAATGCCGACTTAAGAACAGGTAGACTGAGTCTTCCTACTGTCTATGTTTTGAGCGTTTCCTGTGTCACCAGTTTTACATTCCGATGCACCTCTACAGGATTACTGTATCCATTGGACCTTCCCATTGACGATGAAACACAGAAATAGCATCGGAAGTAAATATTATAGACACAATGCGGACTTAAGTACAGGAGGACTGAGTCTTCCTACTGTCTATGTTTTGAGCGTTTCCTGTGTGATCAGTTTTGCATTTCGATGCACCTCTGCAGGTTTTCTGTATCCCTTGGAACTTCCTATTGACGATGAAACACAGAAATTGTATCGGAATTAAATATAAGAGACACAATGCCGACTTAAGTACTGGAAGACTGAGTCTTCTTACGGTCTATGTTTTGAGCGTTTCCAGTGTCACCAGGTTTACATTCCGATGCACCTCTGCAGGTTTACTGTATCCCTTCGACCTTCCCATTGACGATGAAACACCGAAATTGCATCGGAATTAAATATAAGAGACACAATGCCGACTTAAGTACTTGAAGACTGAGTCTTCCTACTGTCTATGTTTTGAGCGTTTCCTGTGTCACCCGTTTTACATTCCGATGCACCTCTCCAGGTTTACTGTATCCATTGGGCCTTCCCATTGACGATGAAACACAGAAATTGCATCGGAATTAAATATTAGAGACACAATGCTGACATAAGAACACGAGGACTGAGTGTTCCTACTGTCTATGTTTTGAGCGTTTCATGTGTCACCAGTTTTACATTCCGATGCACCTCTCCAGGTTTACTGTATCCATTGGACCTTCCCATTGACGATGAAACAAAGAAATTGCATCGGAATTAAATATTAGAGACACAATGCCGACTTAAGATCAGGAAGACTGAGTCTTCCTACGTCTATGTGTTGAGTGTTTCCTGTGTCACCAGTTTTACATTCCGATGCACCTCTGCAGTTTTACTGTATCCCTTCGACATTCCCATTGACGATGAAACACCGAAATTGCATCGGAATTAAATATAAGAGACACAATGCCGACTTAAGTAGAGGAAGGCTGAGTCTTAGTACTGTCTATGTTTTCAGCGCTTCCTGTGTCACCAGTCTTACATTCCGATGCACCTCTGCAGGGTTACTGTATCCCTTGGACCTTCCCATTGACGATGAAACACAGAAATTGCATCGGAATTAAATATAAGACACACACTGCCGACTTAAGTACAGGAAGACTGAGCCTTCCTACTGTCTATGTTTTGAGCGTTTCCTTTGTCACCAGTTTTACATTCCGATGCACCTCTACAGGATTACTGTATCCATTGGACCTTCCCGTTGACGATGAAACACAGAAATAGCATCGGAATTAAATATTATAGACACAATGCGGACTTAAGTACAGGAAGACTGAGTCTTCCTACAGTCTATGTTTTGAGCGTTTCATGTGTGATCAGTTTTGGGTTCCGATGCACCTCTGCAGGTTTACTGTATCCCTTGGACCTTCCCATTGACGATGAAACACAGAAATTTAATCGGGATTAAATATAAGAGACACAATGCCGACTTAAGTACAGGAAGATTTAGTCTTCCTACTGTCTATGTTTTGAGCGTTTCCTGTGTCACCAGTTTTCCATTCCGATGCACCTCTGCAGGTTTACTGTATCCCTTGGACCTTCCCATTGACGATGAATCACAGAAATTGCATCGGAATTAAATATAAGAGACACAATGCCGACTTAAGTACGGGAAGACTGAGTCTTCGTAATGTCTATGTTTTGAGCGTTTCCTGTGTCACCAATTTTACATTCCCATGCACCTCTGCAGGTTTACTGTATCCATTGGACCTTCCCATTGACGATGAAACACAGAAATTGCATCGGAATTAAATATAAGAGACACAACGCCGACTTAAGTACAAGAAAACTGAGTCTTCTTACGGTCTATGATTTGAGCGTTTCCTGTGTCACCAGTTTTACCTTCCGATACACCTCTGCCGGTTTACTGTATCCCTTGGACGTTCCCATTGACGATAAAATACAGAAATTGAATCGGGATTAAATATAAGAGACACAATGCCGACTTAAGTACAGGAAGACTGAGTCTTCTTACGGTCTATGTTTTGAGCGTTTCCAGTGTCACCAGGTTTACATTCCGATGCACCTCTGCAGGTTTACTGTATCCCTTCGACCTTCCTATTGACGACGAAACACCGAAATTGCATCGGAATTAAATATAGGAGACACAATGCCGACTTAAGTACAGGAAGGCTGAGTCTTAGTACTGTCCATGTTTCAGCGTTTCCTGTGTCACCAGTCTTACATTCCGATGCACCTCTGCAGGGTTACTGTATCCTTTGGACCTTCCCATTGACGATGAAGCACAGATATTGCATCGGAATTAAATATAAGAGACACACTGCCGACTCAAGTACAGGAAGACTGAGTCTTCCTACTGTCTATGTTTTGAGCGTTTCCTGTGTCACCAGTTTTACATTCCGATGCACCTCTCCAGGTTTACTGTATACATTGGACCTTCCCATTGACGATGAAACACAGAAATTGCATCGGAATTAAATATTAGAGACACAATGCCGATTTCAGAATTGGAAGACTGTGTCTTCCTACTGTCTATGTTTTGAGCGTTTCCTGTGTCACCAGTTTTACATTCCGATGCACCTCTGCAGGTTTACTGTATCCATTGGACCTTCCCATTGACGATGAAACACAGAAATTGCATCGGAATTAAATATAAGAGACCCAACGCCGACTTAATTACAAGAAAACTGAGTATTCTTACGGTCTATGTTTTGAGCGTTTCCAGTGTCACCAGGTTTACATTACGATGCACCTCTGAAGGTTTACTGTATCCCTTCGACCTTGCCATTGACGATGAAACACCAAAATTGCATCGGAATTAAATATAAGAGACACAATGCCGACTTAAGTACAGGAAGGCTGAGTCTTAGTACTGTCTATGTTTTCAGCGTTTCCTGTGTCACCAGTCTTACATTCCGATGCACCTCTGCAGGGTTACTGTATCCCTTGGACCTTCCCATTGACGATGAAACACAGAAATTGCATCGGAATTAAATATAAGAGACACACTGCCGATTTAAGTACAGGAAGACTGAGTCTTCCTACTGTCTATGTTTGAGCGTTTCCTGTGTCACCAGATTTACATTCCGATGCACCTCTCCAGGTTTACTGTATCCATTGGGCCTTCCCATTGACGATGAAACACAGAAATTGCATCGGAATTAAATATTAGACACACAATGCCGACTTAAGAATAGGAATACTGTGTCTTCCTACTGTCTATGTTTTGAGCGTTTCCTGTGTCACCAGTTTTACATTCCGATGCACCTCTGCAAGTTTACTGTATCCATTGGACCTTCCCATTGACGATGAACCGCAGAAATTGCATCGGAATTAAATATAAGAGAAACAACGCCGACTTAAGTACAAGAAAACTGAGTATCCTTACGGTCTATGTTTTGAGCGTTTCATGTGTCACCTGTTTTACATTACATTGCACCTCTGCAGGTTTACTGTATCGATTGGACCTTCCCATTGACGATGAATCACAGAAATTGCATCGGATTGAAATATAAGATACACAATGCTAACTTAAGTACAGGAAGACTGAGTCTTCCCACTGTCTTTGTTTGAGCGTTTCCTGTGTGATCAGTTTTGCATTCCGATGCACCTCTGCAGGTTTACTGTATCCCTTGGACCTTCCCATAGACGATGAAACACAGAAATTGAATCGGGATTAAATATAAGAGACACAATGCCGACTTAAGTACGGGAAGACTGAGTCTTCGTAATGTCTATGTTTTGAGCGTTTCCTGTGTCACCAGTTTTACATTCCCATGCACCTCTGCAGGTTTACTGTATCCATTGGACCTTCCCATTGACGATGAAACACAGAAATTGCATCGGAATTAAATGTAAGAGACACAACGCCGACTTAAGTACAAGAAAACTGAGTCTTCTTACGGTCTATGATTTGAGCGTTTCCTGTGTCACCAGTTTTACCTTCCGATACACCTATGCAGGTTTACTGTATCCCTTGGATGTTCCCATCGACGATGAAACACAGAAATTGCATCGGAATTAAATATAAGAGACACAATGCCGACTTAAGTACAGGAAGACTGAGTTTTCCTACTGTCTATGTTTTGATCGTTTCCTGTGTCACCAGTTTTACATTCCGTTGCACCTCTGCAGGTTTACTGTATCCATTGGACCTTCCCATTGTCGATGAATCACAGAAATTGCATCGGATTGAAATATAAGATACACAATGCTAACTTAAGTACAGGAAGACTGAGTCTTCCCACTCTCTATGTTTGAGCGTTTCCTGTGTGATCAGTTTTGCATTCCGATGCACCTCTGCAGGTTTACTGTATCCCTTGGACCTTCCCATAGACGATGAAACACAGAAATTGAATCGGGATTAAATATAAGAGACACAATGCCGACTTAAGTACAGGAAGACTGAGTCTTCGTAATGTCTATGTTTTAAACGTTTCCTGTGTCACCAGTTTTACATTCCGATGCACCTCTCCAGGTTTACTGGATCCATTGGACCTTCCCATTGGCAATGAAACACAGAAATTGCATCGTAATTAAATATTTGAGACACAATGCTGACTTAAGAACAGGTAGACTGAGTCTTCCTACTGTCTATGTTTTGAGCGTTTCCTGTGTCACCAGTTTTACATTCCGATGCACCTCTACAGGATTACTGTATCCATTGGACCTTCCCATTGACGATGAAACACAGAAATAGCATGGGAATTAAATATTAGAGGCACAATGCAGACTTAAGTACAGGAAGACTGAGTCTTCCTACTGTCTATGTTTTGAGCGTTTCCTGTGTCACCAGTTTTACATTCCCATGCACCTCTGCAGGTTTACTGTATCCATTGGACCTTCCATTGACGATGAAACACAGAAATTGCATCGGAATTAAATATAAGAGACACAACGCCGACTTAAGTACAAGAAAACTGAGTCTTCTTACGGTCTATGATTTGAGCGTTTCCTGTGTGATCAGTTTTGCGTTCCGATGCACCTCTGCAGGTTTACTGTATCCCTTGGACCTTCCCATTGACGATGAAACACAGAAACTGAATCGGGATTAAATATAAGAGACACAATGCCGACTTAAGTACAGGAAGACTGAGTCTTCCTACTGTCTATGTTTTGAGCGTTTCCTGTGTCACCAGTTTTACATTCCGATGCACCTCTACAGGATTACTGTATCCATTGGACCTTCCCATTGACGATGAAACACAGAAATAGCATGGGAATTAAATATTAGAGGCACAATGCAGACTTAAGTACAGGAAGACTGAGTCTTCCTACTGTCTATGTTTTGAGCGTTTCCTGTGTCACCAGTTTTACATTCCCATGCACCTCTGCAGGTTTACTGTATCCATTGGACCTTCCATTGACGATGAAACACAGAAATAGCATGGGAATTAAATATTAGAGGCACAATGCCGACTTAAGTACAGGAAGACTGAGTCTTCTTACGGTCTATGTTTTGAGCGTTTCCAGTGTCACCAGGTTTACATTCCGATGCACCTCTACAGGTTTACTGTATGCCTTCGTCATTCCCATTGACGATGAAACACCGAAATTGCATCGGAATTAAATATAAGAGACACAATTCCGACTTAAGTACAGGAAGGCTGAGTCTTAGTACTGTCTATGTTTTCAGAATTTCCTGTGTCACCAGTCTTACATTCCGATGCACCTCTGCAGGGTTACTGTATCCCTTGGACCTTCCCATTGACGATGAAACACAGAAATTGCATCGGAATTAAATATAAGAGACACACTGCCGACTTAAGTACAGGAAGACTGAGTCTTCCTACTGTCTATGTTTTGAGCGTTTCCTGTGTCACCAGATTTACATTCCGATGCACCTCTCCAGGTTTACTGTATCCCTTGGACCTTCCCATTGACGATGAAACACAGAAATTGCATCGGAATTAAATATTAGAGACACAATGCCGACTTAAGAATAGGAAGACTGTGTCTTCCTACTGTCTATGTTTTGAGCGTTTCCTGTGTCACCAGTTTTACATTCCGATGCACCTCTGCAAGTTTACTGTATCCATTGGACTTTCCCATTGACGATGAAACGCAGAAACTGCATCGGAATTAAATATAAGGGACACAACGCCAAGTACAAGAAAACTGAGTATTCTTACGGTCTATGTTTTGAGCGTTTCATGTGTCACCTGTTTTACATTACGTTGCAACTCTGCTGGTTTACTGTATCCATTGGACCTTCCCATTGACGATGAAACACAGAAATTGCATCGGAATTAAATATTAGAGACACAATGCCGACTTAAGAACACGAGGACTGAGTCTTCCTACTGTCTATGTTTTGAGCGTTTCCAGTGTCACCAGGTTTACATTCCGATGCACCTCTGCAGGTTTACTGTATCCCTTCGACCTTCCCATTGACGATGAAACACCGAAATTGCATCGGAATTAAATATAAGAGACACAATGCCGACTTAAGTACAGGAAGGCTGAGTCTTAGTACTGTCTATGTTTTCAGCGTTTCCTGTGTCACCAGTCTTACATTCCGATGCACCTCTGCAGGGTTACTGTATCCTTTGGACCTTCCCATTGACGCTGAAGCACAGATATTGCATCGGAATTAAATATAAGAGACACACTGCCGACTTAAGTACAGGAAAACTGAGTCTTCCTACTGTCTATGTTTTGAGCGTTTCCTGTGTCACCAGTTTTACATTCCGATGCACCTCTCCAGGTTTACTGTATCCATTGGACCTTCCCATTGACGATGAAACACAGAAATTGCATCGGAATTAAATATTAGAGACACAATGCCGACTTAAGAATAGGAAGACTGTGTCTTCCTACTGTCAATGTTTTGAGCGTTTCCTGTGTCACCAGTTTTACATTCCGATGCACCTCTGCAGGTTTACTGTATCCATTGGACCTTCCCATTGACGATGAAACACAGAAATTGCATCGGAATTAAATATAAGAGACACAACGATGACTTAAGTACATGAAAACTGAGTATTCTTACGGTCTATGTTTTGAGCGTTTCCAGTGTCACCAGGTTTACATTACGATGCACCTCTGAAGGTTTACTGTATCCATTCGACCTTGCCATTGACGATGAAACACCAAAATTGCATCGGAATTAAATATAAGAGACACACTGCCGACTTAAGTACAGGAAAACTGAGTCTTCCTACTGTCTATGTTTTGAGCGTTTCCTGTGTCACCAGTTTTACATTCCGATGCACCTCTCCAGGTTTACTGTATCCATTGGACCTTCCCATTGACGATGAAACAAAGAAATTGCATCGGAATTAAATATTAGAGACACAATGCCTACTTAAGATCAGGAAGACTGAGTCTTCCTACGTCTATGTGTTGAGCGTTTCCTGTGTCACCAGTTTTACATTCCGATGCACCTCTGCAGGTTTTCTGTATCCCTTCGACCTTCCCATTGACGATGAAACACCGAAATTGCATCGGAATTAAATATAAGAGACACAATGCCGACTTAAGTACAGGAAGGCTGAGTCTTAGTACTGTCTATGTTTTCAGCGCTTCCTGTGTCTCCAGTCTTACATTCCGATGCACCTCTGCAGGGTTACTGTATCCCTTGGACCTTCCCATTGACGATGAAACACAGAAATTGCATCGGAATTAAATATAAGAGACACACTGCCGACCTAAGTACAGGCAGACTGAGCCTTCCTACTGTCTATGTTTTGAGCGTTTCCTGTGTCACCAGATTTACATTCCGATGTACCTCTCCAAGTTTACTGTATCCATCGGACCTTCCCATTTACGATGAAACACAGAAATTGCATCGTAATTAAATATAAGAGACACAATGCCGACTTAAGTACAGGAAGATTTAGTCTTCCTATTGTCTATGTTTTGAGCGTTTCCAGCGTCACCAGTTTTACATTCCGATGCACGTCTGCTGGTTTACTGTGTCCATTGGACCTTCCCATTGACGATGAAACACAGAAATTTCATCGGAATTAAACTTAAGGGACACAATGCCGACATAAGTACAGGAAGACTGAGTCTTCCTACTGTCTATGTTTTGAGCGTTTCCTGTGTGATCAGTTTTGCATTCCGATGCACCTCTGCAGGTTTACTGTATCCCTTGGAACTTCCTATTGACGATGAAACACAGAAATTGCATCGGAATTAAATATAAGAGACGCAATGCCGACTTAAGTACAGGAAGACTGAGTCTTCTTACGGTCTATGTTTTGAGCGTTTCCAGTGTCACCAGGTTTACATTCCGATGCACATCTGCAGGTTTACTGTATCCCTTCGACCTTCCCATTGACGATGAAACACCGAAATTGCATCGGAATTAAATATAAGAGACACAATGCCGACTTAAGTACAGGAAGGCTGAGTATTAGTACTGTCTATGTTTTCAGAATTTCCTGTGTCACCAGTCTTACATTCCGATGCACCTCTGCAGGGTTACTGTATCCCTTGGACCTTCCCATTGACGATGAAACACAGAAATTGCATCGGAATTAAATATAAGAGACTCACTGCCGACTTAAGTACAGGAAGACTGAGTCTTCCTACTGTCTATGTTTTGAGCGTTTCCTGTGTCACCAGATTTACATTCCGATGCACCTCTCCAGGTATACTGTATCCATTGGACCTTCCCATTGACGATGAAACACAGAAATTGCATCGGAATTAAATATTAGAGACACAATGCCGACTTAAGAATAGGAAGACTGTGTCTTCCTACTGTCTATGTTTTGAGCGTTTCCTGTGTCACCAGTTTTACATTCCGATGCACCTCTGCAAGTTTACTGTATCCATTGGACTTTCCCATTGACGATGAAACGCAGAAATTGCATCGGAATTAAATATAAGAGACACAACGCCGACTTAAGTACAAGAAAACTGAGTATTCTTACGGTCTATGTTTTGAGCGTTTCATGTGTCACCTGTTTTACATTACGTTGCACCTCTGCAGGTTTACTGTATCCATTGGACCTTCCCATTGACGATGAAACACAGAAATTGCATCGGAATTAAATATTAGAGACACAATGCCGACTTAAGAACACGAGGACTGAGTCTTCCTACTGTCTATGTTTTGAGCGTTTCCAGTGTCACCAGGTTTACATTCCGATGCACCTCTGCAGGTTTACTGTATCCCTTCGACCTTCCCATTGACGATGAAACACCGAAATTGCATCGGAATTAAATATAAGAGACACTATGCCGACTTAAGTACAGGAAGGCTGAGTCTTAGTACTGTCTATGTTTTCAGCGTTTCCTGTGTCAGCAGTCTTACATTCCGATGCACCTCTGCAGGGTTACTGTATCCCTTGGACCTTCCCATTGACGATGAAACACAGAAATTGCATCGGAATTAAATATAAGAGACACAACGCCGACTTAAGTACAAGAAAACTGAGTATTGTTACGGTCTATGTTTTGAGCGTTTCCTATGTCACCTGTTTTACATTACGTTGCACATCTGCAGGTTTACTGTATCCATTGGACCTTCCCATTGACGATGATACACAGAAATTGCATCGGAATTAAATATTAGAGACACAATGCCGACATAAGAACACGAGGACTGAGTCTTCCTACTGTCTATGTTTTGAGCGTTTCCTGTGTCACCAGTTTTACATTCCGATGCACCTCTCCAGGTTTACTGTATCCATTGGACCTTCCCATTGACGATGAAACAAAGAAATTGCATCGGAATTAAATATTAGAGACACAATGCCGACTTAAGATCAGGAAGACTGAGTCTTCCTACTGTCTATGTGTTGAGCGTTTCCTGTGTCACCAGTTTTACATTCCGATGCATATCTGCAGGTTTATTGTATCCCTTGGACCTTCCTATTGACGAAGAGACACAGAAATTGCATCGAAATTAAATATAAGAGACACAATGCCGACTTAAGTACAGGAAGACTGAGTCTTCGTAATGTCTATGTTTTAAACGTTTCCTGTGCCACCAATTTTACATTCCGATGCACCTCTCCAGGATTACTGTATCCATTGGACCTTCCCATTGACGATGAAACACAGAAATAGCATCGAAATTAAATATTGGAGACACAATGCGGACTTAAGAACAGGAAGACTGAGTCTTCCTACAGTCTATGATTTGAGCGTTTCCTGTGTCACCAGTTTTACATTCCCTTGCACCTCTGCAGGTTTACTGTATCCATTGGACCTTCCCATTGACGATGAAACCCAGAAATTGCATCGGAATTAAATATAAGAGACACAACGCCGACTTAACTACAAGAAAACTGAGTATTCTTACGGTCTATGTTTTGAGCGTTTCCTGTGTCACCAGTTTTACATTCCGATGCACCTCTGCAGGTTTACTGTATCCATTGGACCTTCCCATTGACGATGAAACACAGAAATTGCATCGGAATTAAATATAGGACACACAATGCCGACTTAAGTGCAGGAAGACTGAGTCTTAGTACTGTCTATGTCCTGAGCGTTTCCTGTGTCACCAGTCTTACATTCCGATGCACCTCTGCAGGGATACTGTATCCCTTGGACCTTCCCATTGACGATGAAACACAGAAATTGCATCGGAATTGAATATAAGAGTCACAATGCCGACTTAAGTACAGGAAGACTGAGTCTTCGTAATGTCTATGTTTTGAGCGTTTCCTGTGTCACCAGTTTTACATTCCGATGCACCTCTCCAGGTTTACTGTGTCCATTGGACCTTCCCATTGACGATGAAACACAGAAATTGCATCGGAATTAAATATAAGAGACACAATGCCGACTTAAGACCAGGAAGACTGAGTCTTCCTACTGTCTATGTTTTGAGCGCTTCCTGTGTCACCAGTTTTACATTCCGAAGCACCTCTGCAGGTTTACTGTATCCCTTGGACATTCACAGTGACGATGAAACACAGAAATTGCTTTGGAATTAAATATAAGAGACACAATGACGTCTTAAGTACAAGAAGACTGAGTATTCCTACTGCCTATGTTTTGAGCGTTTCCTGTGTCACCAGTTTGACATTCCGATGCCCCTCTGCAGGTTTACTTTATCCCTTGGACCATCACAGACACGATGAAACACAGAAATTCCATCTGAATTAAACATAAGAGACACAATGCCGACTTAAGTACAGGAAGACTGAGTCTTCCTAAAGTCTATGTTTTGAGCGTTTCCTGTGTCACCAGTTTTACAATCCGATGCACTTCTGCAGGTTTACTGTATCCATTGGACATTCCCATTGACGATGAAACACAGAAATTGCATCGGAATTAAATGTAAGAGACACAATGCCGGCTTAAGTACAGGAAGACTGAGTCTTCCTACTGTCTATGTTTTGAGCGTTTCCTGTGTCACTAATTTTACATTCCGATACACCTCTGCAGGTTTACTGTATCCCTTGGACCTTCCCATTGACGATGAAACACTGAAATTGCATCGGAATTAAATCTAAGAGACACAACGCCAACTTAAGTACTAGAAAAGTGAGTATTCTTACGGTCTATGTTTCGAGCGGTTCCTGTGTCACCAGTTTACATTCCGATGCACCTCTGCAGGTTTACTGTATCCTTTGGACATTCACAGTAACGATGAAACACAGAAATTGCATCGGATTTAAATATAAGAGACACAATGCCGATTTAAGTACAGGAAGACTGAGTCTAAGTACTGTCTATATTTTGAGCGTTTCCTGTGTCACCAGTTTTACATTTCGATGCACCTCTGCAGGTTTATTGTATCCCTTGGTCCTTCCCATTGAGGATGAAACACAGAAATTGTATCGGAATTAAATGTAATAATCACAATGCCGACTTAAGTACAGGAAGACTGAGTCTTCCTACTGTCTATGATTTGAGCGTTTCCTATGTCACCAGTCTTACATTCCGATGCACCTCTGCAGGTTTACTGTATCCCTTGGACCTTCCCATTGACAATGAAACACAGAAATTGCATTGGAATCAAATATGAGACACAATGCTGACTTAAGTACAGGAAGACTAAGTCTTCGTACTGTATATGTTTTGAGCGTTTCCTGTGTCACCAGTTTTACATTCCGATTCACCTCTCCAGGTTTACTGAATCCATTGGACCTTCCCATTGACGATGAAACACAGAAATTGCTTCGGAATTGAATATTAGAGACACAATGCCAACTTAAGAACAGGAAGACTGAGTCATCCTACTGTCTATGTTTTGAGCGTTTCCTGTGTCACCAGTTTTACATTCCGATGCAGGTTTACTGTATCCCTCCGACCTTCCCATTGACGATGAAACACAGAAATTGCATCGGAATTAAATATGAGAGACACAACGCCGACTTAAGTACAAGAAAACTGAGTATTCTTACGGTCTATATTTTGAGCGTTTCCTGTGTCACCAGTCTTACATTCCGATGCACCTCTGCAGGTTTACTGTATCCCTTGGACCTTCACATTGACGATGAAACACAGAAATTGCTTCGGAATGAAATATAATAGACACAATGCCGACTTAAGTACAGGAAGACTGAATCTTCCTACTGTCTATGTTTTGAGCGTTTCCTGTGTCACCAGTTTTACATTCCGATGCACCTCTGCAAGTTTACTGTATCCATTGGACTTTCCCATTGACGATGAAACGCAGAAATTGCATCGGAATTAAATATAAGAGACACAACGCCGACTTAAGTACAAGAAAACTGAGTATTCTTACGGTCTATGTTTTGAGCGTTTCATGTGTCACCTGTTTTACATTACGTTGCACCTCTGCAGGTTTACTGTATCCATTGGACCTTCCCATTGACGATGAAACACAGAAATTGCATCGGAATTAAATATTAGAGACACAATGCCGACTTAAGAACACGAGGACTGAGTCTTCCTACTGTCTATGTTTTGAGCGTTTCCAGTGTCACCAGGTTTACATTCCGATGCACCTCTGCAGGTTTACTGTATCCCTTCGACCTTCCCATTGACGATGAAACACCGAAATTGCATCGGAATTAAATATAAGAGACACTATGCCGACTTAAGTACAGGAAGGCTGAGTCTTAGTACTGTCTATGTTTTCAGCGTTTCCTGTGTCAGCAGTCTTACATTCCGATGCACCTCTGCAGGGTTACTGTATCCCTTGGACCTTCCCATTGACGATGAAACACAGAAATTGCATCGGAATTAAATATAAGAGACACAACGCCGACTTAAGTACAAGAAAACTGAGTATTGTTACGGTCTATGTTTTGAGCGTTTCCTATGTCACCTGTTTTACATTACGTTGCACATCTGCAGGTTTACTGTATCCATTGGACCTTCCCATTGACGATGATACACAGAAATTGCATCGGAATTAAATATTAGAGACACAATGCCGACATAAGAACACGAGGACTGAGTCTTCCTACTGTCTATGTTTTGAGCGTTTCCTGTGTCACCAGTTTTACATTCCGATGCACCTCTCCAGGTTTACTGTATCCATTGGACCTTCGCATTGACGATGAAACAAAGAAATTGCATCGGAATTAAATATTAGAGACACAATGCCGACTTAAGATCAGGAAGACTGAGTCTTCCTACTGTCTATGTGTTGAGCGTTTCCTGTGTCACCAGTTTTACATTCCGATGCATATCTGCAGGTTTATTGTATCCCTTGGACCTTCCTATTGACGAAGAGACACAGAAATTGCATCGAAATTAAATATAAGAGACACAATGCCGACTTAAGTACAGGAAGACTGAGTCTTCGTAATGTCTATGTTTTAAACGTTTCCTGTGCCACCAATTTTACATTCCGATGCACCTCTCCAGGATTACTGTATCCATTGGACCTTCCCATTGACGATGAAACACAGAAATAGCATCGAAATTAAATATTGGAGACACAATGCGGACTTAAGAACAGGAAGACTGAGTCTTCCTACAGTCTATGATTTGAGCGTTTCCTGTGTCACCAGTTTTACATTCCCTTGCACCTCTGCAGGTTTACTGTATCCATTGGACCTTCCCATTGACGATGAAACCCAGAAATTGCATCGGAATTAAATATAAGAGACACAACGCCGACTTAACTACAAGAAAACTGAGTATTCTTACGGTCTATGTTTTGAGCGTTTCCTGTGTCACCAGTTTTACATTCCGATGCACCTCTGCAGGTTTACTGTATCCATTGGACCTTCCCATTGACGATGAAACACAGAAATTGCATCGGAATTAAATATAGGACACACAATGCCGACTTAAGTGCAGGAAGACTGAGTCTTAGTACTGTCTATGTCCTGAGCGTTTCCTGTGTCACCAGTCTTACATTCCGATGCACCTCTGCAGGGATACTGTATCCCTTGGACCTTCCCATTGACGATGAAACACAGAAATTGCATCGGAATTGAATATAAGAGTCACAATGCCGACTTAAGTACAGGAAGACTGAGTCTTCGTAATGTCTATGTTTTGAGCGTTTCCTGTGTCACCAGTTTTACATTCCGATGCACCTCTCCAGGTTTACTGTGTCCATTGGACCTTCCCATTGACGATGAAACACAGAAATTGCATCGGAATTAAATATAAGAGACACAATGCCGACTTAAGACCAGGAAGACTGAGTCTTCCTACTGTCTATGTTTTGAGCGCTTCCTGTGTCACCAGTTTTACATTCCGAAGCACCTCTGCAGGTTTACTGTATCCCTTGGACATTCACAGTGACGATGAAACACAGAAATTGCTTTGGAATTAAATATAAGAGACACAATGACGTCTTAAGTACAAGAAGACTGAGTATTCCTACTGCCTATGTTTTGAGCGTTTCCTGTGTCACCAGTTTGACATTCCGATGCCCCTCTGCAGGTTTACTTTATCCCTTGGACCATCACAGACACGATGAAACACAGAAATTCCATCTGAATTAAACATAAGAGACACAATGCCGACTTAAGTACAGGAAGACTGAGTCTTCCTAAAGTCTATGTTTTGAGCGTTTCCTGTGTCACCAGTTTTACAATCCGATGCACTTCTGCAGGTTTACTGTATCCATTGGACATTCCCATTGACGATGAAACACAGAAATTGCATCGGAATTAAATGTAAGAGACACAATGCCGGCTTAAGTACAGGAAGACTGAGTCTTCCTACTGTCTATGTTTTGAGCGTTTCCTGTGTCACTAATTTTACATTCCGATACACCTCTGCAGGTTTACTGTATCCCTTGGACCTTCCCATTGACGATGAAACACTGAAATTGCATCGGAATTAAATCTAAGAGACACAACGCCAACTTAAGTACTAGAAAAGTGAGTATTCTTACGGTCTATGTTTCGAGCGGTTCCTGTGTCACCAGTTTACATTCCGATGCACCTCTGCAGGTTTACTGTATCCTTTGGACATTCACAGTAACGATGAAACACAGAAATTGCATCGGATTTAAATATAAGAGACACAATGCCGATTTAAGTACAGGAAGACTGAGTCTAAGTACTGTCTATATTTTGAGCGTTTCCTGTGTCACCAGTTTTACATTTCGATGCACCTCTGCAGGTTTATTGTATCCCTTGGTCCTTCCCATTGAGGATGAAACACAGAAATTGTATCGGAATTAAATGTAATAATCACAATGCCGACTTAAGTACAGGAAGACTGAGTCTTCCTACTGTCTATGATTTGAGCGTTTCCTATGTCACCAGTCTTACATTCCGATGCACCTCTGCAGGTTTACTGTATCCCTTGGACCTTCCCATTGACAATGAAACACAGAAATTGCATTGGAATCAAATATGAGACACAATGCTGACTTAAGTACAGGAAGACTAAGTCTTCGTACTGTATATGTTTTGAGCGTTTCCTGTGTCACCAGTTTTACATTCCGATTCACCTCTCCAGGTTTACTGAATCCATTGGACCTTCCCATTGACGATGAAACACAGAAATTGCTTCGGAATTGAATATTAGAGACACAATGCCAACTTAAGAACAGGAAGACTGAGTCATCCTACTGTCTATGTTTTGAGCGTTTCCTGTGTCACCAGTTTTACATTCCGATGCAGGTTTACTGTATCCCTCCGACCTTCCCATTGACGATGAAACACAGAAATTGCATCGGAATTAAATATGAGAGACACAACGCCGACTTAAGTACAAGAAAACTGAGTATTCTTACGGTCTATATTTTGAGCGTTTCCTGTGTCACCAGTCTTACATTCCGATGCACCTCTGCAGGTTTACTGTATCCCTTGGACCTTCACATTGACGATGAAACACAGAAATTGCTTCGGAATGAAATATAATAGACACAATGCCGACTTAAGTACAGGAAGACTGAATCTTCCTACTGTCTATGTTTTAAACGTTTCCTGTGTCACCAGTTTTACATTCCGATGCACCTCACCAGGTTTTCTGAATCCATTGGACCTTCCCATTGACGATGAAACACAGAAATTGCATCGGAATTAAATATAAGACACACAATGCCGACTTAAGAACAGTAAGACTGAGTCTTCCTACTGACTATGTTTTGAGCGTTTCCTGTGTCACCAGTTTTACATTCCGATGCACCTCTCCAGGTTTACTGTATTCCTTGGACCTTCCGATTGACGATGAAATACAGAAATTGCATCAGAATTAAATATAGGAGACGCAATGCCGACTTAAGTACAGGAAGACAGAGTCTTCCTACTGTCTATGTTTTGAGCGTTTCCTGTGTCACCAGTTTTACATTCCGATGCACCTCTGCAGATTTACTGTATCCCTTGGACCTTCCCATTGACGATGAAACACAGAAATTGCATCGGAATTAAATATAAGAGACACAATGCCGACTTAAGTACAGGAAGACTGAGTCTTAGTACTGTCTATGCTTTGAGCGTTTCCTGTGTCACCAGTCTTACATTCCGATCCACCTCTGCAGGTTTACTGTATCCCTTGGATTTTCCCATTGACGATGAAACACAGAAATTGCATCGGAATTAAATATAAGAGACACAATGCCGACTTAAGAAGAGTAAGACTGAGTCTTCCTACTGTCTATGTTTTGAGCGTTTCCTGTGTCACCAGTTTTACATTCCGATGCTTATCTGCAGGTTTATTGTATCCCTTGGACCTTCCTATTGACGATGAGACACAGAAATTGCATCTGAATTAAATATAAGAGATACAACGCCGACTTAAGTACAAGAAAAGTGAGTCTTCTTACGGTCTACGTTTTGAGCGTTTCCTGTGTCACCAATTTTACATTCCGATACACCTATGCAGGTTTACTGTATCCCTTGGACCTTCCCATTGACGATGAAACACTGAAATTGCATCGGAATTAAATATAAGAGACACAATGACGTCTTAAGCACAGGAAGACTGAGTCTTCCTACTGTCTATGTTTTGAGCGTTTCCTGTGTCACCAGTTTTACATTCCCATGCACCTCTGCAGGTTTACTGTATCCATTGGACCTTCCCATTGACGATGAAACACAGAAATTGCTTCGGAATGAAATATAATAGACACAATGCCGACTTAAGTACAGGAAGACTGAATCTTCCTACTGTCTATGTTTTAAACGTTTCCTGTGTCACCAGTTTTACATTCCGATGCACCTCACCAGGTTTTCTGAATCCATTGGACCTTCCCATTGACGATGAAACACAGAAATTGCATCGGAATTAAATATAAGACACACAATGCCGACTTAAGAACAGTAAGACTGAGTCTTCCTACTGACTATGTTTTGAGCGTTTCCTGTGTCACCAGTTTTACATTCCGATGCACCTCTCCAGGTTTACTGTATTCCTTGGACCTTCCGATTGACGATGAAATACAGAAATTGCATCGGAATTAAATATAGGAGACGCAATGCCGACTTAAGTACAGGAAGACAGAGTCTTCCTACTGTCTATGTTTTGAGCGTTTCCTGTGTCACCAGTTTTACATTCCGATGCACCTCTGCAGATTTACTGTATCCCTTGGACCTTCCCATTGACGATGAAACACAGAAATTGCATCGGAATTAAATATAAGAGACACAATGCCGACTTAAGTACAGGAAGACTGAGTCTTAGAACTGTCTATGTTTTGATCGTTTCCTGTGTCACCAGTTTTACATTCCGATGCACCTCTGCAGGTTTATTGTATCCCTTGGACCTTCCCATTGACGATGAAACACAGAAATTTCATCGGAATTAAATATAAGAGACACAATGCCGACTTCAGTACAGGAAGACTGAGTGTTCCTACTGTCTATGTTTTGAGCGTTTCCTGTGTGATCAGCTTTGCATTCCGTTGCACCTCTGCAGGTTTACTGTATCCCTTGGACATTCCTATTGACGATGAAACACAGAAATTTCATCGGAAATAAATATAAGATACACAACGCCGACATAAGTACAAGAAAACTGAGTCTTCTTACGGTCTACGTTTTGAGCAGTTCCTGTGTCACCAGTCTTACATTCCGATGCACCTCTGCAGGTTTACTGTATCCCTTGGACCTTCACATTGACGATGAAACACAGAAATTGCTTCGGAATGAAATATAATAGACACAATGCCGACTTAAGCACAGGAAGACTGAATCTTCCTACTGTCTATGTTTTAAACGTTTCCTGTGTCACCAGTTTTACATTCCGATGCACCTCACCAGGTTTTCTGAATCCATTGGACCTTCCCATTGACGATGAAACACAGAAATTGCATTGGAATTAAATATAAGACACACAATGCCGACTTAAGAACAGTAAGACTGAGTCTTCCTACTGACTATGTTTTGAGCGTTTCCTGTGTCACCAGTTTTACATTCCGATGCACCTCTCCAGGTTTACTGTATTCCTTGGACCTTCCGATTGACGATGAAATACAGAAATTGCATCGGAATTAAATATAGGAGACGGAATGCCGACTTAAGTACAGGAAGACAGAGTCTTCCTACTGTCTATGTTTTGAGCGTTTCCTGTGTCACCAGTTTTACATTCCGATGCACCTCTGCAGATTTACTGTATCCCTTGGACCTTCCCATTGACGATGAAACACAGAAATTGCATCGGAATTAAATATAAGAGACACAATGCCGACTTAAGTACAGGAAGACTGAGTCTTAGTACTGTCTATGCTTTGAGCGTTTCCTGTGTCACCAGTCTTACATTCCGATCCACCTCTGCAGGTTTACTGTATCCCTTGGACTTTCCCATTGACGATGAAACACAGAAATTGCATCGGAATTAAATATAAGAGACACAATGCCGACTTAAGAACAGTAAGACTGAGTCTTCCTACTGTCTATGTTTTGAGCGTTTCCTGTGTCACCAGTTTTACATTCCGATGCTTATCTGCAGGTTTATTGTATCCCTTGGACCTTCCTATTGACGTTGAGACACAGAAATTGCATCTGAATTAAATATAAGAGACACAACGCCGACTTAAGTACAAGAAAAGTGAGTCTTCTTACGGTCTACGTTTTGAGCGTTTCCTGTGTCACCAATTTTACATTCCGATACACATATGCAGGTTTACTGTATCCCTTGGACCTTCCCATTGACGATGAAACACTGAAATTGCATCGGAATTAAATATAAGAGACACAATGACGTCTTAAGCACAGGAAGACTGAGTCTTCCTACTGTCTATGTTTTGAGCGTTTCCTGTGTCACCAGTTTTACATTCCCATGCACCTCTGCAGGTTTACTGTATCCATTAATCCTTCCCATTGACGATGAAACACAGAAATTGCATCGGAAGTAAATATAAGAGACACAATGGCGACTTAAGTACAGGAAGACTGAGTCTCAGTACTGTCTATGACTTGAGCGTTTCCTGTGTCACCAGTCTTACATTACGATGCACCTCTGCAGGGATACTGTATCCATTGGACCCTACGATTGACCATGAAACACAGAAATTGCATCGGAATTAAATAGAAGAGACACAACGCCGACTTTAGTACTAGAAAAGTGAGTATTGTTACGGTCTATGTTTCGAGCGTTTCCTGTGTCACCAGTTTACATTCCGATGCACCTCTGCTGGTTTACTGTATCCATTGGACCCTACGATTGACCATGAAACACAGAAATTGCATCGGAATTAAATAGAAGAGACACAATGCCGACTTAAGAGGAGGAAGACTGAGTCTTCCTACTGTCTGTGTTTTGAGCGTTTCCTGTGTCACCAGTTTTACGTTTCGATGCACCTCTGCAGGTTTACTGTATCCATTGGACCCTACGATTGACCATGAAACACAGAAATTGCATCGGAATTAAATAGAAGAGACACAACGCCGACTTTAGTACTAGAAAAGTGAGTATTGTTACGGTCTATGTTTCGAGCGTTTCCTGTGTCACCAGTTTACATTCCGATGCACCTCTGCTGGTTTACTGTATCCTTTGGACCTTCAAAGTAACGATGAAACACAGAAATTGCATCGGATTTAAATATAAGGGACACAATGCCGATTTAAGTACAGGAAGACTGAGTCATAGTAGTGTCTATATTTTGAGCGTTTCCTGTGTCACCAGTTTTACATTTCGATGCACCTCTGCAGGTTTATTGTCTCCCTTGGACATTCCCATTGAGGATGAAACACAGAAATTGTATCGGGATTAAATATAATAGACACAATGCAGACTTAAGTACAGGAAGACTTCGTCTTCCTACTGTCTATGTTTTGAGCGTTTCCTGTGTCACCAGTCTTACATTCCGATGCACCTCTGCAGGTTTACTGTATCCCTTGGACCTTCCCATTGACGATGAAACACAGAAATTGCATCGGAATTAAATATGAGACACAATGCCGACCGGAAGACTAAGTCTTCGTACTGTATATGTTTTGAGCGTTTCCTGTGTCACCAGTTTTACATTCCGATGCACCTCTGCAGGTTTACTGTATCCCTCCGACCTTCCCATTGACGATGAAACACAGAAATTGCATCGGAATTAAATATAGGAGACGCAATGCCGACTTAAGTACAGGAAGACAGAGTCTTCCTACTGTCTATGTTTTGAGCGTTTCCTGAGTCACCAGTTTTACATTCCGATGCACCTCTGCAGATTTACTGTATCCCTTGGACCTTCCCATTGACGATGAAACACAGAAATTGCATCGGAATTAAATATAAGAGACACAATGCCGACTTAAGTACAGGAAGACTGAGTCATAGTACTGTCTATGCTTTGAGCGTTTCCTGTGTCACCAGTCTTACATTCCGTTCCACCTCTGCAGGTTTACTGTATCCCTTGGACTTTCCCATTGACGATGAAACACAGAAATTGCATCGGAATTAAATATAAGAGATACAATGCCGACTTAAGAACAGTAAGACTGAGTCTTCCTACTGTCTATGTTTTGAGCGTTTCCTGTGTCACCAGTTTTACATTCCGATGCATATCTGCAGGTTTATTGTATCCCTTGGACCTTCCTATTGACGAAGAGACACAGAAATTGCATCTGAATTAAATATAAGAGACACAACGCCGACTTAAGTACAAGAAAAGTGAGTCTTCTTACGGTCTACGTTTTGAGCGTTTCCTGTGTCACCAGTTTTACATTTCGATGCACCTCTGCAGGTTTACTGTATCCATTGGACCTTCCCATTGACCATGAAACACAGAAATTGCATCGGAATTAAATAGAAGAGACACAACGCCGACTTTGGTACTAGAAAAGTGTGTATTCTTACGGTCTATATTTCGAGCGTTTCCTGTGTCACCTGTTTACATTCCGATGCACCTCTGCTGGTTTACTGTATCCTTTGGACCTTCACAGTAACGATGAAACACAGAAATTGCATCGGATTTAAATATAAGGGACACAATGCCGATTTAAGTACAGGAAGACTGAGTCATAGTACTGTCTATAGTTTGAGCGTTTCCTGTGTCACCAGTTTTACATTTCGATGCACCTCTGCAGGTTTATTGTCTCCCTTGGACATTCTCATTGAGGATGAAACACAGAAATTGCATCGGAATTAAATATAAGAGACACACTGCTGACTTAAGTACAGGCAGACTGAGCCTTCCTACTGTCTATGTTTTGAGCGTTTCCTGTGTCACCAGATTTACATTCCGATGTACCTCTCCAAGTTTACTGTATCCATTGGACCTTCCCATTGACGATGAAACACAGATATTGCATCGTAATTAAATATTAGAGACACAATGCCGACTTAAGAACAGGTAGACTGAGTCTTCCTACTGTCTATGTTTTGAGCGTTTCCTGTGTCACCAGTTTTACATTCCGATGCACCTCTACAGGATTACTGTATCCATTGGACCTTCCCATTGACGATGAAACACAGAAATAGCATCCGAATTAAATATTATAGACACAATACGGACTTAAGTACAGGAAGACTGAGTCTTCCTACTGTCTATGTTTTGAGCGTTTCCTGTGTCACCAGTTTTACATTCCGTTGCACCTCTGCAGGTTTACTGTATCCATTGGACCTTCCCATTGACGATGAATCACAGAAATTGCATCGGATTGAAATATAAGATACACAATGCTAACTTAAGTACAGGAAGACTGAGTCTTCCCACTATCTATGTTTTGAGCGTTTCCTGTGTGATCAGTTTTGCGTTCCGATGCACATCTGCAGGTTTACTGTATCCCTTGGACCTTCCCATTGACGATGAAACACAGAAATTGTATCGGGATTAAATATAAGAGACACAATGCCGACTTAAGTACAGGAAGATTTAGTCTTCCAATTGTCTATGTTTTGAGCGTTTCCAGCGTCACCAGTTTTACATTCCGATGCACCTCTGCTTTTTACTGTGTCCATTGGACCTTCCCATTGACGATGAAACACAGAAACTGCATCGGAATTAAACTTAAGGGACACAATGCCGACATAAGTACAGGAACACTGAGTCTTCCTACTGTCTATGTTTTGAGCGTTTCCTGTGTGATCAGTTTTGCATTCCGATGCACCTCTGCAGGTTTACTGTATCCCTTGGAACTTCCTATTTACGATGAAACAAAGAAATTGCATCGGAATTAAATATAAGAGACAAAATGCCGACTTAAGTACAGGAAGACTGAGTCTTCTTACGGTCTATGATTTGAGCGTTTCCAGTGTCACCAGGTTTACATTCCGATGCACCTCTGCAGGTTTACTGTATCCCTTCGACCTTCCCATTGACGATGAAACACCGAAATTGCATCGGAATTAAATATAAGAGACACAATGCCCACTTAAGTACAGGAAGGCTGAGTCTTAGTACTGTCTATGTTTTCAGAATTTTCTGTGTCACCTGTCTTACATTCCGATGCACCTCTGCAGGGTTACTGTATCCCTTGGACCTTCCCATTGACGATGAAACACAGAAATTGCATCGGAATTAAATATAAGAGACACAATGCCGACTTAAGTACAGGAAGACTAAAATCTTCCTACTGTCTATGTTTTGAGCGTTTCCTGTGTCACCAGATTTACATTCCGATGCACCTCTCCAGGTTTACTGTATCCATTGGACCTTCCCATTGACGATGAAACACAGACATTGCATCGGAATTAAATATTAGAGACACAATGCCGACTTAAGAATAGGAAGACTGTGTCTTCCTACTGTCTATGTTTTGAGCGTTTCCTGTGTCACCAGTTTTACATTCCGATGCACCTCTGCAAGTTTACTGTATCCATTGGATTTTCCCATTGACGATGAAACGCAGAAATTGCATCGGAATTAAATATAAGAGACACAACGCCGACTTAAGTACAAGAAAACTGAGTATTCTTACGGTCTATGTTTTGAGCGTTTCATGTGTCACCTGTTTTACATTACGTTGCACCTCTGCAGGTTTACTGTATCCATTGGACCTTCCCATTGACGATGAAACACAGAAATAGCATCGGAATTAAATATTAGAGACACAATGCCGACTTAAGATCAGGAAGACTGAGTCTTCCTACTGTCTATGTGTTGAGCGTTTCCTGTGTCACCAGTTTTACATTCCGATGCATATCTGCAGGTTTATTGTATCCCTTGGACCTTCCTATTGACGAAGAGACACAGAAATTGCATCGAAATTAAATATAAGAGACAATATGCCGACTTAAGTACAGGAGGACTGAGTCTTCCTACTGTCTATGTTTTGAACGTTTCCTGTGTACCAGTCTTACATTCTGATGCACCTCTCCAGGTTTACTGTATCCCTTTGACCTTCCCATTGACGATGAAACACAGAAATTGCATCGGAATTAAATATAAGAGACACAATGCCGACTTAAGTACAGGAAGACTGAGTCTTCGTAATGTCTATGTTTTAAACGTTTCCTGTGCCACCAATTTTACATTCCGATGCACCTCTCCAGGATTACTGTATCCATTGGACCTTCCCATTGACGATGAAACACAGAAATAGCATCGGAATTAATTATTGGAGACACAATGCGGACTTAAGAACAGGAAGACTGAGTCTTCCAACAGTCTATGATTTGAGCGTTTCCTGTGTCACCAGTTTTACATTCCCTTGCACCTCTGCAGGTTTACTGTATCCATTGGACCTTCCCATTGACGATGAAACACAGAAATTGCATCGAAATTAAATATAAGAGACACAACGCCGACTTAAGTACAAGAAAACTGAGTATTCTTACGGTCTATGTTTTGAGCGTTTCCTGTGTCACCAGTTTTACATTCCGATGCACCTCTGCAGGTTTACTGTATCCATTGGACCTTCCCATTGACGATGAAACACAGAAATTGCATCGGAATTAAATATAAGACACACAATGCCGACTTAAGTGCAGGAAGACTGAGTCTTAGTACTGTCTATGTCTTGAGCGTTTCCTGTGTCACCAGTCTTACATTCCGATGCACCTCTGCAGGGATACTGTATCCCTTGGACCTTCCCATTGACGATGAAACACAGAAATTGCATCGGAATTAAATATAAGAGACACAATGCCGACTTAAGTACAGGAAGACTGAGTCTTTGTAATGTCTATGTTTCGAGCGTTTCCTGTGTCACCAGTTTTACATTCCGATGCACCTCTCCAGGTTTACTGTGTCCATTGGACCTTCCCATTGACGATGAAACACAGAAATTGCATCGGAATTAAATATAAGAGACACAATGCCGACTTAAGACCAGGAAGACTGAGTCTTCCTACTGTCTGTGTTTTGAGCGCTTCCTGTGTCACCAGTTTTACATTCCGAAGCACCTCTGCAGGTTTACTGTATCCCTTGGACATTCACAGTGACGATGAAACACAGAAATTGCTTTGGAATTAAATATAAGAGACACAATGACGTCTTAAGTACAGGAAGACTGAGTATTCCTACTGCCTATGTTTTGAGCGTTTCCTGTGTCACCAGTTTTACATTCCGATGCCCCTCTGCAGGTTTACTTTATCCCTTGGACCATCACAGACACGATGAAACACAGAAATTCCATCTGAATTAAACATAAAAGACACAATGCCGACTTAAGTACAGGAAGACTGAGTCTTCCTAAAGTCTATGTTTTGAGCGTTTCCTGTGTCACCAGTTTTATATTCCGATGCACTTCTGCAGGTTTACTGTATCCATTGGACATTCCCATTGACGATGAAACACAGAAATTGCATCGGAATTAAATGTAAGAGACACAATGCCGGCTTAAGTACAGGAAGACTGAGTCTTCCTACTGTCTATGTTTTGAGCGTTCCCTGTGTCACTAATTTTACATTCCGATACACCTCTGCAGGTTTACTGTATCCCTTGGACCTTCCCATTGACGATGAAACACTGAAATTGCATCGGAATTAAATCTAAGAGACACAACGCCAACTTAAGTACTAGAAAAGTGAGTATTCTTACGGTCTATGTTTCGAGCGGTTCCTGTGTCACCAGTTTACATTCCGATGCACTTCTGCAGGTTTACTGTATCCTTTGGACATTCACAGTAACGATGAAACACAGAAATTGCATCGGATTTAAATATAAGAGACACAATGCCGATTTAAGTACAGGAAGACTGAGTCTAAGTACTGTCAATATTTTGAGCGTTTCCTGTGTCACCAGTTTTACATTTCGATGCACCTCTGCAGGTTTAATGTATCCCTTGGTCCTTCCCATTGAGGATGAAACACAGAAATTGTATCGGAATTAAATATAATAGACACAATGCCGACTTAAGTACAGGAAGACTGAGTCTTCCTACTGTCTATGATTTGAGCGTTTCCTATGTCACCAGTCTTACATTCCGATGCACCTCTGCAGGTTTACTGTATCCCTTGGACCTTCCCATTGACAATGAAACACAGAAATTGCATTGGAATCAAATATGAGACACAATGCTGACTTAAGTACAGGAAGACTAAGTCTTCGTACTGTATATGTTTTGAGCGTTTCCTGTGTCACCAGTTTTACATTCCGATTCACCTCTCCAGGTTTACTGAATCCATTGGACCTTCCCATTGACGATGAAACACAGAAATTGCTTCGGAATTGAATATTAGAGACACAATGCCGACTTAAGAACAGGAAGACTGAGTCATCCTACTGTCTATGTTTTGAGCGTTTATGTGTCACCAGTTTTACATTCCGATGCAGGTTTACTGTATCCCTTGGACCTTCCTATTGACGATGAAACACAGAAATTTCATCGGAAATAAATATAAGATACACAACGCCGACATAAGTACAAGAAAACTGAGTCTTCTTACGGTCTACGTTTTGAGCAGTTCCTGTGTCACCAGTCTTACATTCCGATACACCTCTGCACGTTTACTGTATCCCTTGGACCTTCACATTGACGATGAAACACAGAAATTGCTTCGGAATGAAATATAATAGACACAATGCCGACTTAAGTACAGGAAGACTGAATCTTCCTACTGTCTATGTTTTAAACGTTTCCTGTGTCACCAGTTTTACATTCCGATGCACCTCACCAGGTTTTCTGAATCCATTGGACCTTCCCATTGACGATGAAACACAGAAATTGCATCGGAATTAAATATAAGACACACAATGCCGACTTAAGAACAGTAAGACTGAGTCTTCCTACTGACTATGTTTTGAGCGTTTCCTGTGTCACCAGTTTTACATTCCGATGCACCTCTGCAGATTTACTGTATCCCTTGGACCTTCCCATTGACGATGAAACACAGAAATTGCATCGGAATTAAATATGAGACACAATGCCGACCGGAAGACTAAGTCTTCGTACTGTATATGTTTTGAGCGTTTCCTGTGTCACCAGTTTTACATTCCGATGCACCTCTGCAGGTTTACTGTATCCCTCCGACCTTCCCATTGACGATGAAACACAGAAATTGCATCGGAATTAAATATAAGAGACACAACGCCGACTTAAGTACAAGAAAACTGAGTATTCTTACGGTCTATATTTTGAGCGTTTCCTGTGTCACCAGTTTTACATTCCGATGCACCTCTGCGGTTTACTGTATCGACTGGACCTTCACAGTGGCGATGAAACACAGAAATTGTA
Source organism: Schistocerca nitens (assembly GCF_023898315.1). Taxonomy (NCBI): domain Eukaryota; kingdom Metazoa; phylum Arthropoda; class Insecta; order Orthoptera; family Acrididae; genus Schistocerca; species Schistocerca nitens. The sequence goes on along the minus strand of NC_064621.1, from coordinate 10,663,091 downwards.
TCGGAATGAAATATGAGACACAATGCCGACCGGAAGACTAAGTCTTCGTACTGTATATGTTTTGAGCGTTTCCTGTGTCACCAGTTTTACATTGCGATGCACCTCTGCAGGTTTACTGTATCCCTCCGACCTTCCCATTGACGATGAAACACAGAAATTGCTTCGGAATGAAATATAATAGACACAATGCCGACTTAAGTACAGGAAGACTGAATCTTCCTACTGTCTATGTTTTAAACGTTTCCTGTGTAACCAGTTTTACATTCCGATGCACCTCACCAGGTTTTCTGAATCCATTGGACCTTCCCATTGACGATGAAACACAGAAATTGCATCGGAATTAAATATAAGACACACAATGCCGACTTAAGAACAGTAAGACTGAGTCTTCCTACTGACTATGTTTTGAGCGTTTCCTGTGTCACCAGTTTTACATTCCGATGCACCTCTCCAGGTTTACTGTATTCCTTGGACCTTCCGATTGACGATGAAATACAGAAATTGCATCGGAATTAAATATAGGAGACGCAATGCCGACTTAAGTACAGGAAGTCAGAGTCTTCCTACTGTCTATGTTTTGAGCGTTTCCTGTGTCACCAGTTTTACATTCCGATGCACCTCTGCAGGTTTACTGTATCCCTTGGACCTTCCCATTGACGATGAAACACAGAAATTGCATCGGAATTAAATATAAGAGACACAATGCCGACTTAAGTACAGGAAGACTGAGTCTTAGTACTGTCTATGCTTTGAGCGTTTCCTGTGTCACCAGTCTTACATTCCGATCCACCTCTGCAGGTTTACTGTATCCCTTGGACTTTCCCATTGACGATGAAACACAGAAATTGCATCGGAATTAAATATGAGACACAATGCCGACCGGAAGACTAAGTCTTCGTACTGTATATGTTTTGAGCGTTTCCTGTGTCACCAGTTTTACATTCCGATGCACCTCTGCAGATTTACTGTATCCCTTGGACCTTCCCATTGACGATGAAACACAGAAATTGCATCGGAATTAAATATAAGAGACACAATGCCGACTTAAGTACAGGAAGACTGAGTCTTAGTACTGTCTATGCTTTGAGCGTTTCCTGTGTCACCAGTCTTACATTCCGATCCACCTCTGCAGGTTTACTGTATCCCTTGGACTTTCCCATTGACGACGAAACACAGAAATTGCATCGGAATTAAATATAAGAGACACAATGACGACTTAAGAACAGTAAGACTGAGTCTTCCTACTGTCTATGTTTTGAGCGTTTCCTGTGTCACCAGTTTTACATTCCGATGCATATCTGCAGGTTTATTGTATCCCTTGGACCTTCCTTTTGACGATGAGACACAGAAATTTCATCTGAATTAAATATAAGAGACACAACGCCGACTTAAGTACAAGAAAAGTGAGTCTTCTTACGGTCTACGTTTTGAGCGTTTCCTGTGTCACCAATTTTACATTCCGATACACCTATGCAGGTTTACTGTATCCCTTGGACCTTCCCATTGACGATGAAACACTGAAATTGCATCGGAATTAAATATAAGAGACACAATGACGTCTTAAGCACAGGAAGACTGAGTCTTCCTACTGTCTATGTTTTGAGCGTTTCCTGTGTCACCAGTTTTACATTCCCATGCACCTCTGCAGGTTTACTGTATCCATTGGACCTTCCCGTTGACGATGAAACACAGAAATTTCATCGGAATTAAATATAAGAGACACAATGGCGACTTAAGTACAGGAAGACTGAGTCTTAGTACTGTCTATGACTTGAGCGTTTCCTGTGTCACCAGTCTTACATTACGATGCACCTCTGCAGGGATACTGTATCCCCGGGACCTTCCCATTGACGATGAAACACAGAAATTGCATCGGAATTAAATATAGGAGACACAATGCCGACTTAAGTACAGGAAGACTGAGTCTTCCTACTGTCTATGTTCTGAGCGTTTCCTGTGTCACCAGTTTTACATTAAGATGCACCTCTCCAGGTTTACTGTATCCATTGGAGCGTCCCACTGACGATGAAACACAGAAATTGCATCGGAATTAAATATTAGAGACACAATGCCGACTTAAGAGGAGGAAGACTGAGTCTTCCTACTGTCTGTGTTTTGAGCGTTTCCTGTGTCACCAGTTTTACATTTCGATGCACCTCTGCAGGTTTACTGTATCGATTGGACCTTCCCATTGGCCATGAAACACAGAAATTGCATCGGAATTAAATAGAAGAGACACAACGCCGACTTTAGTACTAGAAAAGTGAGTATTCTTACGGTCTATGTTTCGAGCGTTTCCTGTGTCACCTGTTTACATTCCGATGCACCTCTGCTGGTTTACTGTATCCTTTGGACCTTCACAGTAACGATGAAACACAGAAATTGCATCGGATTTAAATATAAGGGACACAATGCCGATTTAAGTACAGGAAGACTGAGTCATAGTACTGTCTATATTTTGAGCGTTTCCTGTGTCACCAGTTTTACATTTCGATGCACCTCTGCTGGTTTATTGTCTCCCTTGGACATTCCCATTGAGGATGAAACACAGAAATTGTATCGGAATTAAATATAATAGACACAATGCAGACTTAAGTACAGGAAGACTGAGTCTTCCTACTGTCTATGTTTTGAGCGTTTCCCGTGTCACCAGTCTTACATTCCGATGCACCTCTGCAGGTTTACTGTATCCCTTGGACCTTCCCATTGACGATGAAACACAGAAATTGCATCGGAATTAAATATGAGACACAATGCCGAACGGAAGACTAAGTCTTCGTACTGTATATGTTTTGAGCGTTTCCTGTGTCACCAGTTTTACATTCCGATGCACCTCTGCAGGTTTACTGTATCCCTCCGACCTTCCCATTGACGATGAAACACAGAAATTGCATCGTAATTAAATATAAGAGACACAACGCCGACTTAAGTACAAGAAAACTGAGTATTCTTACGGTCTATATTTTGAGCGTTTCCTGTGTCACCAGTTTTACATTCCGATGCACCTCTGCGGTTTACTGTATCGACTGGACCTTCACAGTGGCGATGAAACACAGAAATTGTATCGGAATTAAATATAAGAGACACAATGCAGACTTAAGTACAGGAAGACTGAGTCTTAGTACTGTCTCTGTTTTGAGCGTTTCCTGTGTCACCAGTTTTACATTCCGATGCACCTCTACAGGTTTATTGTATCCCTTGGACCATCCCATTTATGATGAAACACAGAAATTGCATCGGAATTAAATATAAGAGAAACTATGCCGACTTAAGTACAGGAAGACTGAGTGTTCCTACTGTCAATGATTTGAGCGTTTCCTGTGTGATCAGTTTTGCATTCCGATGCAATCCTGCAGGTTTACTATATCTCTTGGACCTTCCTATTGACGATGAGACACAGAAATTGCATCGGAATTAAATATAAGAGTCACAATGCCGACTTAATTACAGGAAGACTGAGTCTTCGTAATGTCTATGTTTTAAACGTTTCCTGTGTCACCAGTTTTACATTCCGATGCACCTCTGCAGGTTTACTGTATTCATTGGAATCTTCCCATTGACGATGAAACACAGAAATTGCATCGGAATTAAATATTAGAGACACAATGCCGACTTAAGAACAGGAAGACTGAGTCATCCTACTGTCTATGTTTTGAGCGTTTCCTGTGTCACCAGTTTTACATTTCGATGCACCTCTGCAGGTTTACTGTAACCCTTCGACCGTCCCATTGACGATGAAACACAGAAATTGCATCGGAATTAAATATAAGAGACACAATGCCGACTTAAGTACTGGAAGACTGAGTCTTCCTACTGTCTATGCTTTGAGCGTTTCCTGTGTTACCAGTCTTACATTCCGATGCACCTCTGCAGGTTTACTGTATCCCTTGGACCTTCCCATTGACGATGAAACACAGAAATTGCATCGGAATTAAATATGAGACACAATTCCGACTTAAGTACAGGAAGACAGAGTCTTCCTACTGTCTATGTTTTGAGCGTTACCTGTGTCACCAGTCTTACATTCCGATGCACCTCTTCAGGTTTACTGTATCTCTTGGACCTTCCCATTGACGATGAAACACAGAAATTGCATTGGAATTAAATATGAGACACTGTGCCGACTTAAGTACAGGAAGACTAAGTCTTCGTACAGTATATGTTTTGAGCGTTTCCTGTGTCACCAGTTTTACATTCCGATGCACCTCTACAGGTTTACTGTATCCATTGGACCTTCCCATTGACGATGAAACACAGAAATTGCATCGGAATTAAATATAAGAGACACAACGCCGACTTAAGTACAAGAAAACTGAGTATTCTTACGGTCTATGTTTTGAGCGTTTCCTATGTCACCTGTTTTACATTACGTTGCACCTCTGCAGGTTTACTGTATCCATTGGACCTTCCCATTGACGATGAAACACAGAAATTGCATCGGAATTAAATATTAGAGACACAATGCCGACATAAGAACACGAGGACTGAGTCTTCCTACTGTCTATGTTTTAGCGTTTCCTGTGTCACCAGTTTTACATTCCGATGCATATCTGCAGGTTTATTGTATCCCTTGGACCTTCCTATTGACGATGAGACACAGAAATTGCATCGAAATTAAATATAAGAGACACAATGCCGACTTAAGTACAGGAAGACTGAGTCTTCCTACAGTCAATGATTTGAGCGTTTCCTGTGTCACCAGTTTTTCATTCCCTTGCACCTCTGCAGGTTTACTGTATCCATCGGACCTTCCCATTGACGATGAAACACAGAAATTGCATCGGAATTAAATATAAGAGACACAACGCCGACTTAAGTACAAGAAAACTGAGTATTCGTACGGTCTACGTTTTGAGCGTTTCCTGTGTCACCAGTTTTACATTCCGATGCACCTCTGCAGGTTTACTGTATCCATCGGACCTTCCCATTGACGATGAAACACAGAAATTGCATCGGAAATAAATATAAGACACACAATGCCGTCTTAAGTGCAGGAAGACTGAGTCTTAGTACTGTCTATGTCTTGAGCGTTTCCTGTGTACCAGTCTTACATTCCGATGCACCTCTGCAGGGATACTGTATCCCATGGACCTTCCCATTGACGATGAAACACAGAAATTGCATCGGAATTAAATATAAGAGACACAATGCCGACTTAAGTACAGGAAGACTGAGTCTTCGTAATGTCTATGTTTTGAGCGTTTCCTGTGTCACCAGTTTTACATTCCGATGCACCTCTCCAGGTTTACTGTATCCATTGGACCTTCCCATTGACGATGAAACACAGAAATTGCATCAAAATTAAATATAAGAGACACAACGCCGACTTAAGACCAGGAAGACTGAGTCTTCCTACTGTCTATGTTTTGAGCGCTTCCTGTGTCACCAGTTTTACATTCCGAAGGACCTCTGCCTGTTTACTGTATCCCTTGGACATTCCCAGTGACGATGAAACACAGAAATTGCTTTGGAATTAAATATAAGAGACACAATGACGTCTTAAGTACAGGAAGACTGAGTATTCCTACTGCCTATGTTTTGAGCGTTTCCTGTGTCACCAGTTTTACATTCCGATGCCCCTCTGCAGGTTTACTTTATCCCTTGGACCATCACAGACACGATGAAACACAGAAATTCCATCTGAGTTAAACATAAGTGACACAATGCCGACTTAAGTACAGGAAGACTGAGTCTTCCTAAATTCTATGTTTTGAGCGTTTCCTGTGTCACCAGTTTTACATTCCGATGCACCTCTGCAGGTTTACTGTATCCCTTGGACCTTCCCATTGACCTTGAAACACAGAAATTGCATCGGAATGAAATATAATAGACACAATGCCGACTTAAGTACAGGAAGACTGAATCTTCGTAATGTCTATGTTTTAAACGTTTCCTGTGTCACCAGTTTTACATTCCGATGCACCTCACCAGGTTTTCTGAATCCATTGGACCTTCCCATTGACGATGAAACACAGAAATTGCATCGGAATTAAATATAAGACGCACAATGCCGACTTAAGAACAGTAATACTGAGTCTTCCTACTGTCTATGTTTTGAGCGTTTCCTGTGTCACCAGTTTTGCATTCCGATGCACCTCTCCAGGTTTACTGTATTCCTTGGACCTTCCGATTGACGATGAAATACAGAAATTGCATCGGAATTAAATATAGGAGACGCAATGCCGACTTAAGTACAGGAAGACAGAGTCTTCCCACTGTCTATGTTTTGAGCGTTTCCTGTGTCACCAGTTTTACATTCCGATGCACCTCTGCAGATTTACTGTATCCCTTGGACCTTCCCATTGACGATGAAACACAGAAATTGCATCGGAATTAAATATAAGAGACACAATGCAGACTTAAGTACAGGAAGACTGAGTCTTAGTACTGTCTATGCTTTGAGCGTTTCCTGTGTCACCAGTCTTACATTCCGATCCACCTCTGCAGGTTTACTGTATCCCTTGGACTATCCCATTGACGATGAAACACAGAAATTGCATCTGAATTAAATATAAGATACACAATGCCGACTTAAGAACAGTAAGACTGAGTCTTCCTAGTGTCTATGTTTTGAGCGTTTCCTGTGTCACCAGTTTTACATTCCGATGCATATCTGCAGGTTTATTGTATCCCTTGGACCTTCCTATTGACGATGAGACACAGAAATTGCATCTGAATTAAATATAAGAGACACAACGCCGACTTAAGTACAAGAAAAGTGAGTCTTCTTACGGTCTACGTTTTGAGCGTTTCCTGTGTCACCAATTTTACATTCCGATACACCTATGCAGGTTTACTGTATCCCTTGGACCTTCCCATTGACGATGAAACACTGAAATTGCATCGGAATTAAATATAAGAGACACAATGACGTCTTAAGCACAGGAAGACTGAGTCTTCCTACTGTCTATGTTTTGAGCGTTTCCTGTGTCACCAGTTTTACATTCCCATGCACCTCTGCAGGTTTACTGTATCCATTGGACCTTCCCATTGACGATGAAACACAGAAATTGCATCGGAATTAAATATAAGAGACACAATGGCGACTTAAGTACAGGAAGACTGAGTCTTAGTACTGTCTATGACTTGAGCGTTTCCTGTGTCACCAGTCTTACATTACGATGCACCTCTGCAGGGATACTGTATCCCTGGGACCTTCCCATTGACGATGAAACACAGAAATTGCATCGGAATTAAATATAGGAGACACAATGCCGACTTAAGTACAGGAAGACTGAGTCTTCCTACTGTCTATGTTCTGAGCGTTTCCTGTGTCACCAGTTTTACATTCCGATGCACCTCTCCAGGTTTACTGTATCCATTGGAGCGTCCCACTGACGATGAAACACAGAAATTGCATCGGAATTAAATATTAGAGACACAATGCCGACTTAAGAGGAGGAAGACTGAGTCTTCCTACTGTCTGTGTTTTGAGCGTTTCCTGTGTCACCAGTTTTACATTTCGATGCACCTCTGCAGGTTTACTGTATCCCTTGGACCTTCCCATTGACGATGAAACACAGAAATTGCATCGGAATTAAATATGAGACACAATGCCGACCGGAAGACTAAGTCTTCGTACTGTAAATGTTTTGAGCGTTTCCTGTGTCACCAGTTTTACATTCCAATGCACCTCTGCAGGTTTACTGTATCCCTCCGACCTTCCCATTGACGATGAAACACAGAAATTGCATCGGAATTAAATATTAGAGACACAATGCCGACTTAAGTACAGGAAGACTGAGTCTTCCTACTGTCTATGTTCTGAGCGTTTCCTGTGTCACCAGTTTTACATTCCGATGCACCTCTCCACGTTTACTGTATCCATTGGAGCGTCCCACTGACGATGAAACACAGAAATTGCATCGGAATTAAATATTAGAGACACAATGCCGACTTAAGAGGAGGAAGACTGAGTCTTCCTACTGTCTGTGTTTTGAGCGTTTCCTGTGTCACCAGTTTTACATTTCGATGCACCTCTGCAGGTTTACTGTATCCATTGGACCTTCCCATTGACCATGAAACACAGAAATTGCATCGGAATTAAATAGAAGAGACGCAACGCCGACTTTAGTACTAGAAAAGTGAGTATTCTTACGGTCTATGTTTCGAGCGTTTCCTGTGTCACCAGTTTACATTCCGATGCACCTCTGCTGGTTTACTGTATCCTTTTGACCTTCACAGTAACGATGAAACACAGAAATTGCATCAGATTTAAATATAAGGGACACAATGCCGATTTAAGTACAGGAAGACTGAGTCATAGTACTGTCTATATTTTGAGCGTTTCCAGTGTCACCAGTTTTACATTTCGATGCACCTCTGCAGGTTTATTGTCTCCCTTGGACATTCCCATTGAGGATGAAACACAGAAATTGTATCGGAATTAAATATAATAGACACAATGCAGACTTAAGTACAGGAAGACTGAGTCTTCCTACTGTCTATGTTTTGAGCGTTTCCTGTGTCACCAGTCTTACATTCCGATGCACCTCTGAAGGTTTACTGTATCCCTTGGACCTTCCCATTGAGATGAAACACAGAAATTGCATCGGAATTAAATATGAGACACAATGCCGACCGGAAGACTAAGTCTTCGTACTGTATATGTTTTGAGCGTTTCCTGTGTCACCAGTTTTACATTCCGATGCACCTCTGCAGGTTTACTGTATCCCTCCGACCTTCCCATTGACGATGAAACACAGAAATTGCATCGGAATTAAATATAAGAGACACAACGCCGACTTAAGTACAAGAAAACTGAGTATTCTTACGGTCTATATTTTGAGCGTTTCCTGTGTCACCAGTTTTACATTCCGATGCACCTCTGCAGGTTTACTGTATCGACTGGACCTTCACAGTGGCGAAGAAACACAGAAATTGCATCGGAATTAAATATAAGAGACACAATGCAGACTTAAGTACAGGAAGACTGAGTCTTAGTACTGTCTATGATTTGAGCGTTTCCTGTGTCACCAGTTTTACATTCCGATGCACCTCTACAGGTTTATTGTATCCCTTGGACCATCCCATTGATAATGAAACACAGAAATTGCATCGGAATTAAATATAAGAGACACAATGCCGACTTAAGAAAAGGAAGACTGAGTCATCCTACTGTCTATGTTTTGAGCGTTTCCTGTGTCACCAGTTTTACATTTCGATGCACCTCTGCAGGTTTACTGTAACGCTTCGACCGTGCCATTGACGATGAAACACAGAAATTCCATCGGAATTAAATATAAGAGACACAATGCCGACTTAAGTACAGGAAGACTGAGTCTTCCTACTGTCTATGCTTTGAGCGTTTCCTGTGTCACCAGTCTTACATTCCGATGCACCTCTGCAGGTTTACTGTATCCCTTGGACCTTCCCATTGACGATGAAACACAGAAATTGCATCGGAATTAAATATGAGACACAATTCCGACTTAAGTACAGGAAGACAGAGTCTTCCTACTGTCTATGTTTTGAGCGTTACCTGTGTCACCAGTCTTACATTCCGATGCACCTCTTTAGGTTTACTGTATCCCTTGGACCTTCCCATTGACGATGAAACACAGAAATTGCATTGGAATTAAATATGAGACACTGTGCCGACTTAAGTACAATAAGACTAAGTCTTCGTACTGTATATGTTTTGAGCGTTTCCTGTGTCACCAGTTTTACATTCAGATGCACCTCTCCAGGTTTACTGTATCCATTGGACCTTCCCATTGACGATGAAACACAGAAATTGCATCGGAATTAAATATAAGAGACACAACGCCGACTTAAGTACAAGAAAACTGAGTATTCTTACGGTCTATGTTTTGAGCGTTTCCTATGTCACCTGTTTTACATTACGTTGCACCTCTGCAGGTTTACTGTATCCATTGGACCTTCCCATTGACGATGAAACACAGAAATTGCATCGGAATTAAATATTAGGGACACAATGCCGACATAAGAACACGAGGACTGAGTCTTCCTACTGTCTATGCTTTGAGCGTTTCCTGTGTCACCAGTTTTACATTCCGATGCACCTATCCAGGTTTACTGTATCCATTGGACCTTCCCATTGACGATGAAACAAAGAAAATTCCATCGGAATTAAATATTAGAGACACAATGCCGACTTAAGATCACGAAGACTGAGTCTTCCTACTGTCTATGTGTTGAGCGTTTCCTGTGTCACCAGTTTTACATTCCGATGCATATCTGCAGGTTTATTGTATCCCTTGGACCTTCCTATTGACGATGAGACACAGAAATTGCATCGAAATTAAATATAAGAGACACAATGCCGACTTAAGTACAGGAAGACTGAGTCTTCCTACTGTCTATGTTTTGAGCGTTTCCTGTGTACCAGTCTTACATTCCGATGCACCTCTCCAGGTTTACTGTATCCCTTGGACCTTCCCATTGACGATGAAACACAGAAATTGCATCGGAATTAAATATAAGAGACACAATGCCGACTTAAGTACAGGAAGACTGAGTCTTCGTAATGTCTATGTTTTAAACGTTTCCTGTGCCACCAGTTTTACATTCCGATGCACCTCTCCAGGATTACTGTATCCATTGGACCTTCCCATTGACGATGAAACACAGAAATTGCATCGGAACTAAATATTGGAGACACAATGCGGACTTAAGAACAGGAAGACTGAGTCTTCCTACAGTCTATGATTTGAGCGTTTCCTGTGTCACCAGTTTTACATTCCCTTGCACCTCTGCAGGTTTACTGTATCTATTGGACCTTCCCATTGACGATGAAACACAGAAATTGCATCGGAATTAAATATAAGAGACACAACGCCGACTTAAGTACAAGAAAACTGAGTATTCTTACGGTCTACGTTTTGAGCGTTTCCTGTGTCACCAGTTTTACATTCCGATGCACCTCTGCAGGTTTACTGTATCCATCGGACCTTCCCATTGACGATGAAACACAGAAATTGCATCGGAATTAAATATAAGACACACAATGCCGTCTTAAGTGCAGGAAGACTGAGTCTTAGTACTGTCTATGTCTTGAGCGTTTCCTGTGTCACCAGTCTTACATTCCGATGCACCTCTGCAGGGATACTGTATCCCTTGGACCTTCCCATTGACGATGAAACACAGAAATTGCATCGGAATTAAATATAAGAGACACAATGCCGACTTAAGTACAGGAAGACTGAGTCTTCGTAATGTCTATGTTTTGAGCGTTTCCTGTGTCACCAGTTTTACATTCCGATGCACCTCTCCAGGTTTACTGTATCCCTTGGACCTTCCCATTGACGATGAAACACAGAAATTGAATCGGAATTAAATATAAGAGACACAATGCCGACTTAAGACCAGGAAGACTGAGTCTTCCTACTGTCTATGTTTTGAGCGCTTCCTGTGTCACCAGTTTTACATTCCGAAGCACCTCTGCCTGTTTACTGTATCCCTTGGACATTCCCAGTGACGATGAAACACAGAAATTGCTTTGGAATTAAATATAAGAGACACAATGACGTCTTAAGTACAGGAAGACTGAGTATTCCTACTGCCTATGTTTTGAGCGTTTCCTGTGTCACCAGTTTTACATTCCGATGCCCCTCTGCAGGTTTACTTTATCCCTTGGACCATCACAGACACGATGAAACACAGAAATTCCATCTGAATTAAACATAAGTGACACAATGCCGACTTAAGTACAGGAAGACTGAGTCTTCCTAAATTCTAAGCTTTGAGCGTTTCCTGTGTCACCAGTTTTACATTCCGATGCACCTCTGCAGGTTTCCGGTATCCATTGGACATTCCCATTTACGATGAAACACAGAAATTGCATCGGAATTAAATGTAAGAGACACAATGCCGGCTTAAGTACAGGAAGACTGAGTCTTCCTACTGTCTATGTTTTGAGCGTTTCCTGTGTCACTAATTTCACATTCCGATACACCTCTGCAGGTTTACTGTATCCCTTGGACCTTCCCATTGACGATGAAACATTGAAATTGCATCGGAATTAAATCTAAGAGACACAACGCCAACTTAAGTACTAGAAAAGTGAGTATTCTTACGGTCTATGTTTCGAGCGGTTCCTGTGTCACCAGTTTACATTCAGATGCACCTCTGCAGGTTTACTGTATCCTTTGGACATTCAAAGTAACGATGAAACACAGAAATTGCATCGGATTTAAATATAAGAGACACAATGCCGATTTAAGTACAGGAAGACTGAGTCTAAGTACTGTCTATATTTTGAGCGTTTCCTGTGTCACCAGTTTTACATTTCGATGCACCTCTGCAGGTTTATTGTATCCCTTGTTCCTTCCCATTGAGGATGAAACACAGAAATTGTATCGGAATTAAATATAATAGACACAATCCCCACTTAAGTAGAGGAAGACTGAGTCTTCCTACTGTCTATGATTTGAGCGTGTCCTATGTCACCAGTCTTACATTCCGATTCACCTCTCCAGGTTTACTGAATCCATTGGACCTTCCCATTGACGATGAAACACAGAAATTGCTTCGGAATTGAATATTAGAGACACAATGCCGACTTAAGAACAGGAAGACTGAGTCATCCTACTGTCTATGTTTTGAGCGTTTCCTGTGTCACCAGTTTTACATTCCGATGCGCCTCTGCAGGTTTACTGTATCCCTCCGACCTTCCCATTGACGATGAAACACAGAAATTGCATCGGAATTAAATATGAGAGACACAACGCCGACATAAGTACAAGAAAACTGAGTATTCTTACGGTCTATATTTTGAGCGTTTCCTGTGTCACCAGTTTTACATTCCGATGCACCTCTGCAGGTTTACTGTATCCACTGGACCTTCACAGTGGCGATCCAACACAGAAATTGCATCGGAATTAAATATAAGAGACACATTGCCGACTTAAGTACAGGAAGACTGAGTCTTAGTACTGTCTATGTTTTGAGCGTTTCCTGTGTCACCAGTTTTACAATCCGATGCACCTCTGCAGGTTTATTGTATCCCTTGGAGCTTCCCATTGACGATGAAACACAGAAATTTCATCGGAATTAAAAATAAGAGACACAATGCCGACTTAAGTACAGGAAGACTGAGTGTTCCTACTGTCTATGTTTTGAGCGTTTCCTGTGTGATCAGCTTTGCATTCCGTTGCACCTCTGCAGGTTTACTGTATCCCTTGGACCTTCCTATTGACGATGAAACACCGAAATTTCATCGGAAATAAATATAAGATACACAACGCCGACATAAGTACAAGAAAACTGAGTCTTCTTACGGTCTACGTTTTGAGCAGTTCCTGTGTCACCAGTCTTACATTCCGATGCACCTCTGCAGGTTTACTGTATCCCTTGGACCTTCCCATTACGATGAAACACAGAAATTGCATCGGAATGAAATATAATAGACACAATGCCGACTTAAGTACAGGAAGACTGAATCTTCGTAATGTCTATGTTTTAAACGTTTCCTGTGTCACCAGTTTTACATTCCGATGCACCTCACCAGGTTTTCTGAATCCATTGGACCTTCCCATTGACGATGAAACACAGAAATTGCATCGGAATTAAATATAAGACGCACAATGCCGACTTAAGAACAGTTATACCGAGTCTTCCTACTGTCTATGTTTTGAGCGTTTCCTGTGACACCAGTTTTACATTCCGATGCACCTCTCCAGGTTTACTGTATTCCTTGGACCTTCCGATTGACGATGAAATACAGAAATTGCATCGGAATTAAATATAGGAGACGGAATGCCGACTTAAGTACAGGAAGACAGAGTCTTCCTACTGTCTATGTTTTGAGCGTTTCCTGTGTCACCAGTTTTACATTCCGATGCACCTCTGCAGATTTACTGTATCCCTTGGACCTTCCCATTGACGATGAAACACAGAAATTGCATCGGAATTAAATATAAGAGACACAATGCCGACTTAAGTACAGGAAGACTGAGTCTTAGTACTGTCTATGCTTTGAGCGTTTCCTGTGTCACCAGTCTTACATTCCGATCCACCTCTGCAGGTTTACTGTATCCCTTGGACTTTCCCATTGACGATGAAACACAGAAATTGCATCGGAATTAAATATAAGAGACACAATGCCGACTTAAGAACAGTAAGACTGAGTCTTCCTACTGTCTATGTGTTGAGCGTTTCCTGTGTCACCAGTTTTACATTCCGATGCATATCTGCAGGTTTATTGTATCCCTTGGACCTTCCTATTGACGATGAGACACAGAAATTGCATCTGAATTAAATATAAGAGACACAACGCCGACTTAAGTACAAGAAAAGTGAGTCTTCTTACGGTCTACGTTTTGAGCGTTTCCTGTGTCACCAATTTTACATTCCGATACTCCTATGCAGGTTTCCTGTATCCCTTGGACCTTCCCATTGACGATGAAACACTGAAATTGCATCGGAATTAAATATAAGAGACACAATGACGTCTTAAGCACAGGAAGACTGAGTCTTTCTACTGTCTATGTTTTGGGCGTTTCCTGTGTCACCAGTTTTACATTCCCATGCACCTCTGCAGGTTTACTGTATCCATTGGACCTTCCCAT